>NW_026294595.1:9393195-9563195 GCF_007827085.1 Peromyscus californicus insignis
ACTAGTGATAGTCGAGCCAGCCCCGAGATCTTTAGAGCAGTGGTTCTCAACTTTCCTAACGCTGTGACCCTATAATAGTAGTTCTCACGTTGTGCTGACCCCCAACCATAACATTATTTTCATTGCTACTTCGTAACTGTAATTTTGCTGCTGTTATGAATCATAATGTAAATATCTGACCTGCATCCCCAAAGGGGTTGTGACCCACAGTGTTAGAACCACTGCTTTAGAATGTGCTGCGTGCCCAGACACCTGTCCCCAGCCCCTGTGCTGGTCAATCCTGACTATAAGTAGCAGACACCGACCCAAACCAGCTCATGGCAGACTCCTTGTAGTGTGTCTCAAGACCTCCCCATGGAACATGCAGCTGATTCTGAGAGGCAGAACTGGAATCCACCATCATTATTATTTTGTGGCCATGTGTGTGCAAGCTTATGTACATGTGTGGAGGCCAGAGGAGCCTTGCAAGCTCTGAGACCACAGGTAGGAGCTGCCAGGGTTGCTTGGCTCCAGCCTCTACCTGAGGCTTTGCTTGGGCTCCCTGGACTGGTTCCAGCAGCCTCCACACGGGCTCCTGATTTTCCCTTATACTTGAGTCTGAAGGGGCTGGCAAGGCCTTCTCCGTGTCCCGTGAGCCTAGCTGTCGAGCTGACCCCCTCAGGCCTCTGCCAGAGCCAAGCACTGTTGTACTGGGGCCTTCTGTTTTGATTTGTGTTCTCCATTTATGTGCTTGGCACCAAGGGTCCTGCCTGTGGTCTTTCCCGCTGTCTGGCAGGTAGTAGCAGGTCAGGGCGTGTTTACATCTGCTCCCCAAACACTGGGTGAAGTGCTGGCCATGTGGAAATGGTAAGGGAGGCCTGTGCTGGAGGGTCGCCCTGTTTGCCAACTGGGAGTTTGGGGCAGGTGTGGAGTTGATAAAACAGACAGCTGGCTGCCCATGTCCCTTGTCGCTGGGAGAGGCATTGCACCAGGTCCCAGGGCCTTGTGGTCCTGGAGGGGCTTCGTGTGCAGAGCTTTGGTGGGGGCAGTGGTCTGGGCCTCACTCCCACGAGCCTCTTGGTAAAGACAAGGTGATAAAGGTGGCCACACCTTTGGTCTTTTGCCTGTCCCCATGCCCACTGAAGTAGGGATGGGGCCTGTGCAGAGGTCGCGGGAGCGTCATAGGAGTAGCGGTTGCCTTCTGCCCACTGACTTGTCACGGATGCCTGTCTGAGAGAAAGGGACCTGTTCTGGTTAGTTTTTGTTGTTTTGTTAACTTGACAATGTAGCGTCGTCTGCGAGGAGGGAACATCAGTTGCTGAAATGCCTGCGTCACATTGGTCTGCAGGCATGTCTGTGGGGCATTTTCTTGATTAAAGATTGTTATGGGAGGGCCCAGCCACCGTGGGTGGTACCACTCTCACAGGTGGTCCTGGCTTGTAGAAGATAAGTGACTAGATTCTTCTGTGGCCTCTACTTAAGTTCCTGTCTCCAGGTTCCTACCTTAAGTTTTCCTGCCTTGACTTCCTTTGATGGTTGTGGTAGTTTGAATGTAATTGGCCCCCATAATCCCATAACCCCATAATCTCATAGGGAGTGGCACTGTTAGGGGTGTGGCTTAGTTGGAGTGGGTGTGGCTTAGTTGGAGTGGGTGTGGCCCACTGTCACTGTGGGAGTGGGCTTCCAGGTTTCATATACTCAGGATACCACCCAGTGAGTCAGTTGATTTCCTGTTGCCTGCAAGATGTAGCACTCAGCTCCAGCACCACCTCTGCCTACACGCCTGCCTCCATGCTCCCTGCCATGGTGATAATTGACTGAACCTCTGAAACTGTAAGCCAGCCCCCTCAACTAAACGTTTTCTTTAAGAGTTGTCATGGTCCTGGTGTCTCTTCACAGCAATAGAAACCCTAAGACAGTGATGGAGTTTTAACTGTAAATAAACCCTTTTCTCCTCAAGTTGGTTAGTCAGTGTAGCAACAGAGAACAGCCTTGGGCAGTAGACCAGTCTGGATTCGAACTCACAGAGATCAGTCTGCCTCAGCCTCCCCAGTGCTGGGATTAAAGATGTGCACCACCACATTCAGCATGCAGTATGTGCTCTCAACCACTGAGCCATCTCTCTAGGAAACCCCCCTCCCCCAACTGTTTTTTAAAAGTAATTTTGTGTGTGTGTTTGTGCCGATATTCGTGCAAGTCTGAGGGCAACTTTCAGGAGTCGGTTCTCCGGTTCTCTCTTTCCACTGTGTGGGTTCTGGGAATCAAACCCAGGTCACTGAACTTGGCAGCAAGTGTCTTTACCCATGGAGTCATTTCATTGGCCCCTGACCCTGGTTTTAATCTCCTTTCAGAAAAGTTGCCAGACAGCCAGCATTGCCACAGCAGAGGCGTCTGCCCAGGCCCAGACACATGCCGACGCCCAGGTGCAGACAGAGGCCCCTGAGCCGGTGGCCATGGTGCCTGTTTCCCAGCACGACACTCTCAGGCTCGCAGCCTTTCTCCGGAGGGTGGAGGTCATGGTCATCCGGGAGCTGAACAGCAACTGGCAGAGCCACGCCTTCGATGGCTACGAGGTGAACTGGACAGAGCCGCAGCAGACGGTAAGGCTGCTCTGGGTGGTGCCGGCCCTGAGGCCCCAAGGCCTCTTTAGATCTTCTTCCTTTTGCTCCACCCAGTGACAGCACAGCCAGTACACCAGGTACAGAGGGTGTGGGGAGGAGAGGGGAAGCCTGTGACCATAATGAAAGCAAGTGGCTGAAGAGGTGTGGGGTTTGCCCCAGGGCAGCCTGCCACTAGGTACCACCCTAGGGGACGAGCTGCTGGGGTCTCTCCTCAGGTCAACTGGATTACTGTTATCTTCTCTTCATAGATGAGGCTTGGAGAGGCTTGCCTGGGGGCTGCACAGCTCTGAATTACCTGAGCTGGAACCTGACCCCTGGACTGTGTGCTAAAGGCACCAGCATGTCTTGACATTCTGCTTCCCAGGCACAGTTGCAAGCTGTCCCCAGTGGACCTGGGTGTGCAGCTGGGTGACAGCTGAAGTGTCAAGTGTGACTAAACGATGGGGTTGGTCTCCTTGTTTATAGTGGCCTCAGGTTACCTCACTTCTCCCAGCTCTGTTCTCAGTGTAACAATTGAGAGATTTGGGTTTTTCAAGTTTTTTTTTTTTTTTTCTTTCAGAGCTGAGGACCGAACCCAGGGCCTTGTGCTTGCTAGGCAAGTGCTCTACTACTGAGCTAAATCCCCAACCCCTCAAGGTTTTGAAAACAGGGTTTCTTTGTGTAACAGCCCTGGCTGTCCTAGAACTTACTCTGTAGACCAGGCTGGCCTCGAACTCACAGAGATCCACCTGCCTCTGACTCCAGAGAGTTGGGACTAAAGGTGTGCGCCACCGCCAGGCTGTGATCTTTCATTTTGGTTCTACACATTGAAACCAGGGCCTTGTGCATGCTGAGTGCACACTCTACCACTGAGCCCCACCTCAGCCATACATGCATATATATCTACTTGTCTGTCTATCTATCTATCTATCTATCTATCTATCTATCTATCTATCTATCTGTCTATCTATCTATGGACAGGGTCTGATGTAGCCAGCTATCAGTCTGTTTGTCTGTCTGTCCATCTGTCCGTCCATCCATTCATCTAATCTGTGTGTTGGAGGATGACCTTGACTCTGACTCCTGCCTCTCCAAGTGCTGAGGTGGTAGGAAGTGTTAGGGATTGAACCCAGGAATCAAAAATCAGGAACACGCCAGGCGGTGGTGGTACACACCTTTAATCCCAGTACTCGGGAGGCAGAGACAGGCGGATCTCTGTGAGTTCGAGGCCAGCCTGGTCTACAGAGCTAGTTCTAGGACAGCCAGGACTACACAGAGAAACCCTGTCTCGAAAAGCCAATAAATAAATAAGTAAACAAATGAAAATAAAAATCAAGAACATTTCTTGCCCACCATGGTGGTACATATTTATTGTCCCAGAACTGAGGAGGCTGGGAACTCTGCCTCAGAAGAAACCGAGCCGTTTAAAAAGGTTTACATGATGACATAGAAGCCTTTACTGTTTTGTTTCTTTTCTGGCTGTCCTAGAAGGTGCTTTGTAGCCCAGGCTGTCTCAAACTCACAGATATCTGCCTGCCTCTGCCCTGTGAGTGCTGGGATTAAAGGTGTGCACTGCCACTGATGCCGCCGCCGCCGCCGCCGCCGCCGCCGCCGCCGCCGCCACCCAGCCTTGTTTTGTTTCTTGCTCAGATTGCTCAGAGTCCAGGCTGCCACTCCTCCTGTGAGTGTGACAGTCACCCATGTGTGCCACCTGGCTGTAGGGTGTGCTTTTTTTTTTTTTTTAAGATTTATTTATTTTTATGTATACAGTTCTCTGTCTGCCTGTTTGCCAGAAGAGGGCACCAGATCTCATTACAGATGGTTGTGAGCCACCATGTGGTTGCTGGGAATTGAACTCTCTGGAAGAGCAGCGTTTGCTCTCAATTACTGAGCCATCTCTCCAGTCCAGATGTCTGTCTGTCTGTCTGTCTGTCTCTCTCTGCCTGTGGGTATGTGCACGTGAGAGTATGGTGCCCATGGAGGTTAGAAAGGGTGTCATCTTTTAGAGTCGGAGTTACAGGCTGTTTTAGGTTACCTGATGTAGTTGCTGGGAATTGAACTCAGGTCCTCTGGAAGAGCAGTACATATGCTTAATCTTTAGCCATGGTTTATTTATTTTTTTTCCTTTTGAGATAGGGTTTCACTGTGTAGCCCTGGCTGGCATAGAACTCATTATAGGGACCATGCTGATCTCGAACTTGGAGAGATTCCCCACTTCTATCTCCAGAGATGTGCATCACCATGACCAGTTACAGTTTGCCTCTAAGTGTTAATCTTATAACTTAAAGTGCCCAGGTGACAATGCATATAGGCTCATGATTTTCCCCAAGTAAAGGAGTTCAGGGCAGCAGGTCCCAGGTCAAGGAGCCGCATGTGACAGACCCATGCTTTCCTCAGGAGTCTCCTGCCTTGGCCTTGTCCCTAACCATTTTCTTGAAGGCATCTCTGCAGTGGGTGACTCTTCATCGGCAGCCACGTGACAGGCTCATCTGCACTCACTGGCTTGCATCCTCGGCTTGCCCGGCAGGCTGCCTTGACGATGGCCAGGTCTCTGGAGGCTGTGCCTTGCTTTACTCTCATTTTACTTTGTGTTTTGGTTTACTTATTTATTTTTGACAGCTTAAGCAGAAGTTATTTAGCAAAGCAAATGTTCCAAAAACATATTGGAGTGGGCTGCCCCAAGGCAGAGTGTCTTTTTTATTTCAAAAACAAAGAACAGCAGGGTCTCACTGTGTAGCTCTGGCTAGTCTGGAACTTACCATGCAGACCAGGCTGGCCTTGAACTCAGAGATTCACCTGCCTATATAGCCCAGGCTGGCCTCAAAGTCTTGGCACTCCACCTTCCTCAGCCTCCTGGGTATTGGCATTGCAGGCATGCCTCACCACACTAGCGGGCCGTACTCCTTGGGTCTCTGTCATGAGTGGGACTGCTGCTGTGTGGCCTTTGGGGGTCCGTCAGCATTCTCACAGCCGTGTGCATCAGTGGCAGTGGACGTGTATTCCTGAAGGCTTGTCTGCAGGACTGGGCTCTTGCCTTGGGCCAATCATGAGATTGGGAGGTGTGGAGCTTTACACCTGAGTTTTGGTTCTCAGCTACTAAGGCCTACCCCCCCCCCTTCCCGCCACTTCAACCCCCCCCCCCCCCATCTGTTGGGACTGTGACCATCTCTTTTGCTTCTCCCACCTGCTGGGAAAAAGACTCCAAATCAAGACTGCAAGATTTGGGGAGACAGGGTGTGGAGCCAGACATGTTGGCCCACATCTGTAATCCTCGCACCATGAAACTGAAGCAGGATTGCCATGAGTGTGAGGCTAGCCTGGGTTATCTATTGAGACTCCCCTCCTAGTGTGTCCATAATAAAATGGGCATGCTAGCCTTGCTTAGGTGTGTAGGCCGCTGGAGTTTAATGTCGTCCTGTGTGCAGCTGCTGCCCATGTGCTGAGCCCTGAGACCCTGGCTTGCAGCCTGCATCCACTGCACTTCTCAGGCACCTTCCAAGGCTCTGGAAGTGCCTGCACTACACGGATGGCAGGTGAAGGCTATTTTCTGTCTTTGGGGGTGGGGGCGATGTGGAGACAGGGTCCTGTTAGGGAGCCAGCCTGGTACTCACTCTGTAGTTCAAGCTGGCCTAGAACTCATGCAGTCCTCCTGCCTCCGCCTCCCAAGTGCTGGGGTTGTAATGATGAACCCCATGCCTGGAGTCGTCTACATCATCCTTCGGGCTGACCAGTGGGTGTGGGCAGCTGTAGGCCTCAGTCTGCCTAGGCTTGGTGTGATTTCCTATGCTGCCTTGAGACTACCTACTAGTCCAGTGGTTCTCACCCTTCCTAGTACTGTGACCCTTTAATAGAGTTCCTCATGGTGTGGTGACCCCCAACCATAAGATTAGTTTCGTTACTACTTCATAACTGTCGATATGAATTGTAATGTAAATATTTGTGTTTTCCAATGGTCTTAGGTCATTTGACCCCCCAAAAAGGTCGTGACTCACAGGTTGAGAACCACTTACTAGATGGTTTTAGTGCTTAGGGCTAGGATTGTCCTGTCTCTGTAGGTGTCCTGTCTGCACACCCTGGTCTACCCCCCAGCCCAAGGGCAAGGTCTGCATGTGACCCGGCATTTCCTGGAACTCCACAGGCTCTGTGCTGGCCTGTGCTTATGGTCGGTGAGTGACAGCTGGGGTGTTTGGGAAAAAATGGAGATCCTAAGACTTGTTTGGACCTGTTTCATTAGCTTCAGGGTAAAGGATTAGGTAAAGAGCAAGGGAGGGGCTGAGAGTCCATGCCTCAAGGCCACCTTCCCACCTGGCCGTGCGCTCATGTTGGCCACCAGCCACTACTCTGGTGTCTCTTGCTGGATGCTCCGTGGTCCCACCAATGCAGAGATACACACTTGCGGTCTGAGAACCCTTTTCCCTACCATAGGGTCTCACTATGTAGCTTAGGATGGCATTGGTCTCTTTGACTCAGTGCTGGAATTACAAATGTGCTCTGCTTACAGTGGGCTATTGATGGCCCAGCTCAAAGGCAGAGTCCGCATGTGACTAGCATTTTCTGTTCCACCTGGGGTGTACGGACAGGACACCTGCAGTGACATCATGCCTGGCTTGGGAACTCTTTTCTAGGGAGCCTTGTGCTCTTTTGAGTGCCACAGAGGAACCTGTGCATACACCCATAGTACAGTCTGGGTATGAAGGGGGCACAGGCTAATTTTTGCAGGGGTTAGCGGGGCAGAGATGGAGGAAGTGCTGGGAGCCCTGGAGGTCACTCAGGCATGTCCTCATGCAGGCTAGACGATGGGGACTGGAGCACGCTCAAGTCTTATGTGTGTACCTGGAACCTGGACCGCCAAGGCCTGAACCCCCAGCAGCCATCAGTAGTGGTGGAGGTGTCTAGTGGTGTCATGTGCCTGGCCTTCCATCCCACGCAGCCCTCACACATTGCAGGTAAGTGCCTAGCCTCCCAGCCTCCGCTCTTCCCAAGGTTCTGCTTCCCACCCAGCTACAGGCACCAGGAAGCCTTTGGCTGGCCTGTCAGCTGCTGGCCAGGGCAGGCCACTTGGGAGTCAGTGAGGTTGCCCTGGCCCTCTGGCTTGTCTGTAGCTGGGGGATAATCTGCCCTTGTGGACCTGTGAGCGGGTGGAGCTTAGAGGAAGGAGTCATTTGGAAGGGGCCGAGTCTGGCTGTTGAAGAAGCAGGATGAGAAAAGCTGGATAAAGAGGTGGTCTACTCAGTGTTGACAGCAGATGTGCCTGCTGGAGGGGTGGGGTGCTGGGCACGGGCCTCAGCTTTCTGTGGGGAGTGGCCCCCAAGGTGCAGCAAGGAGGGACTGAGTTTGAGCCCCAGGAAATCCTCAGCAGAGGCCTTTGTTCTGACTACATGGCATGGAGGAGTTGCTGGGTGTGGCTGAGCCGATGCCCAGACCCTGCTTACCCTCCCAGGGGGGCTGTATAGCGGTGAAGTGCTGGTGTGGGACATGGGCCGACCCGAGGACCCACTGCTGTGGCGCACAGGTCTGACTGACGACACCCACACAGACCCTGTGTATCAGGTCAGGAGGCTGATGGGGGGAGCAGGAGGTCACTTCCACACCCTTGGAGGGGGGTGATGGCATCAGCTGCTTCAGGGAGTTGGTGGTTGGACAGCTGCCTGGGCATTCTTGGAGTACCAGTCTGAGCCAGCTCTCCCCCTGGTTGCTCTCTAGGGCACAGGGCTTTTCTCCAGCCTCCTTCCTGCACAGGTGGCCTGCGCCAGCCTTCCTGGGTGCTGGCACGGTGGCCTGGAGGAAGGACTTGAGAAGCCTGTGCCGCCCCTGGCTCTGAGGGACAGCTGGGGGGAGGCGACACTGGGAATGGTCCCCTCTCCCCTGCCCCATGCTTTGTGATCTCAGGTGCTGTGGTTGCCTGAACCCCGGCACAGCCACCGCTTCCAGGTGCTGAGTGCGGCCACGGATGGGAGGGTGCTGCTCTGGAGGGGCAGCGGGGCGGGCCAGCTGCGGCTCTCCAAGGGCTTTGCTCTGGCCGTGCAGCAGCTGCCGAGGAGCACCAAACTCAAGAAGGTAAGGACATGGGCCCAAGGACAGTGGGCTGTGGGCACCTGTCTGTGCTCTTCCCTCTGCCCACTGGCTGTTTACGGTCACTGCCGTTTTTCCACAGCCACCCCGTGGAGAGACTGAGGTGGGGGTGACATCAGTGGCCTTCTCCAGCTTCGACTCCAGCCTTTTCGTTCTGGGCACAGAAGGTGGCTTCCCCCTCAAGTGTTCCCTGGCGGCAGAGGCAGCTGCGCTCACTCGGACGGCCAGCTCTGTGCCCCTCAGGGCCCCCGTGCAGTTCACGTTCTTTCCTCATGGTGGCCCCGTGTACTCTGTGAGCTGTTCCCCCTTCCACAGGTAGGGCAGCCTGGGCTCACTGCTCAGGCACAGGGAAGGCTACCCTGCCCAGAGTTTTTCAACACCAGCATTCTGGTTCTTTGGACTTGGATGGTGGTGGGTCCTGGGGCCCGACTCCTTTCTTAACAACTCATCTCAGACGTGGAGGCCAAGGGAATTTTCCACAGGCAGACAGCCCAGGAGGTGCTTCTCTCTCTGCACTGTCTAGGAATCTCTTCCTGAGTGCCGGGACCGACGGCCACGTCCACCTGTACTCCATGCTGCAGGCCCAGCCTCTCACCTCCCTGCAGCTCTCTCACAAGTACCTGTTTGCCGTGCGCTGGTCCCCTGTGCGGCCCTTGGTGTTTGCTGCTGCTTCTGGGGAAGGTGGGCAAGAGCCACACAGCCTGTATAAGTCATGGGATGAGGACGGCTTTTATCCAGGCCACTGGCGCCCACCGCAGGGCACACGGGAAAAGTGCATGCCACAGCCTCTCCCAGCTGCGGTTCCTAGTTTCTGAACCTTTCTCCCTGCAGGTGATGTACAACTGTTTGACCTCCAGAAAAGCTCCCAGAAACCCACAGTTTCCATAACACAAACCCAAGATGGAAGTCCTGTCTACTGTCTGGAGTTCAACAGCCAGCAGACTCAGCTCCTGGCTGCTGGTGATGCCAAGGGCATGGTAAAGGTGTGGCAGCTGAGTACAGCCTTCACAGAACAAGGGCCCAGGGAAACGGAGGACCTGGACCAACTGGAAGCCGAAGTAGCTACCTGAGGGCCACAAGGAGCAGCAGGGGTGGGGTATCCCTCCAGGAAGGGACTTGGCTGTGTGCTAACTAAGCCGGATAAAGAGGAACAAAGGCTTTTAGGGGGAGAACTGAGTCCTTTATTTGTCTTTTACATGAAAACAGAATCGGGGAAGGGAGGAAGAGAGAACAAGATGAGCCAGCTGCTTTGATTTTAAGTGGGAATGAGGGCAGCTGGCTCAAACAAGGGTTTGGGTCCCACAGCAACCTGGTGATTGTGATTGGACTGTAAGCAGTTTACTGAAGCACCGTTTTCTACGAAGTCTTACCCCAAGCTAAGCAGGCCTATGGCTACACTGGAAAGTAACACTGTTTGGATATTAGGAAGTGACATGCAGCAGGGGACACAAGGCAAGCAGTGTGGGTCAGGCTCACCTACGGGGAGCCATGGATCAATTCACAAAGAGGGAGCGGGTGAACTCGACGTAGTCGAAGGCGGTGGGGAGTTCACGGCCTTTGCCATCCACATAGGGCTTCATGTGGGAGACGCAATAGTCGGCTTGTTCCCGGGTCAGGTTCTGGAGGAACAGTGGTGCAGTCAGCTCAACCATGACCACACGTGCCCACAGGGAAGGCCAGGTCTGCCAGCAGACAGGCTTCTGACTGTGTGTGTGTGTGTGTGTGTGTGTGGGGGGGGGGGGGGGCCCTTCAGCTTCAGTTGTGCCCAGGATCTCGGGCCCTTCCCAAGGTCCTACCTGGTAGAGCTCCTCCTTGGTCACGTAAGGCTTGCCCTCAGAGCTGAGGGCCCGGAAAGCGCTCTCAATCTCTTCACTGGACTTGACATTCTCCGTTTCGCGGCTGATCATGAAAGCCATGTATTCTTGCAGGGAGACATGGCCATCCCTATGGAGGCAGTACAGTAAGCAAGGAGGGCAGAGGGAGGCTGAAACTGTGTCCACTGTCCCTTCAGCTTACCTGTTGGGATCAACAGTGTCCAGGATTGCCTCAAACTCGGGGTCGGGCTCTCCTTCCTCCACCATTGGCAGGTCGTAGCCCAGGGAGCGAAGACAGGATTTGAATTCCTGATGGTTCAGCCGGCCAGACTTGTCCTTGTCAAAGTGCCTGTAGCACAGGGGCCAGCTCAGCACACGGTCCCTGCCTCCCATCCACCCTCAGCCAAGGTCCCTGGGCCACACTCACTTGAACATCATGCTGAATTCCTTGAGGGCCTCCTCGGTCACTCCTGTTGTGTTCCTGGGAGAAGGACAGAGATAGGGAGCAGGCCTTCCGTGCACAAGTGGCGTGTTCTCCCCTCCTGTGCCAGTGCCGTGAAGACAGTGGCACTCTGGGCTGGCCCCTGCTGGGCCCCCCACCCTGGTACCTGGCCTGGATCTGCTGCTCCAGGTTGTGCTGCATGCGCATGCCCAGCTGGTCCAGCTGGTCCCACTGCTGGGCCAGGCCCACAGTGCTGTGCTCAGTGTACTTGTTGTCCAGAATGAGGGCTTCCTCCATGGCGGCCCCCAGGTCCTCAATTTTCTTCAGCTGACTTCTCATGGCTCGAATCTCCTGGTGCTTGCGCTGCCAGGGGGGACAAAACAGCGTGAGACAGGGACCCCCAGAACCCAGCCGAGGAAAGGAAGAGTGGGAAGGGGTAGGGATGGGGAAGGAAAAAATCTTCCTGACACAACTGCAGAGGTGCCAGTCAGGATGCAGTGTGTACATGAGGCCTCTTGGCCTCTTCAATGGAGTTCAGTTACAGCAGCTGGCAGAGACTGTCTCCAAAAGAAGCCCAAAGGCTGTTGAAGTCAAGGGGGAAAAACAGCATGGGCAGCTTCAGGCCGAGTGGCTGCCGGGCTGGGGGTCTCTGTGGTGGCCAAAGCCCTTTGGGCACTCACTTTGGTAGCTTCAAGCTGAGATTCCAGAGTTCCTGACTCTTCCACCATGCAGGACCTAAACACAGAAGCACAGTGAGCAGGGCGCCAATGCAGCACACCAGTGCCCACATTTAACTCTTCCTCCTGGTACAAAGTGCCCACAGCCTGAGGAAACAACCCACCTGGTGTTGGGCACCCCTTCTAACAGGCCTGGGAAAGGGCAGGTCCCATTTCTTTTTAGAGACACATGGGCCAGGGGCTTCTCAGCTCTTAAAAGATCACTCAGGAACTAGATTTGTTCCCCATGGGAACAGAGCAGCTTCAGGCCTGAGAGCCCCTTTTCTGCACCAACAGGAGGCCAAGAACCCAACATCAGGAGCCCTTGGGGCTGGAAGGACAGTCAAGAGACTGACGGTCCCCTTAGCCTTACTTTAGTTCCCCTTAGGATAGCTACTGAGGGAAAAGCCACATTCTAAGAGACAGCATGGCCAATAAAATAGCTACGTGGGTGTGCTGCAGGCTGGTTCCAGCTGAGGACAGCTGTGCTAGAACTCTGGATTTGGCCTCCTTTTGAAGACCATTTTCTGAGGAGCCTGCTTCTCTCCAAGATGTAAGTGTGAGCACAAAGAAGGTTCCCAGTGAACAAAGACATCAAACGAGCAGGGTCACGTGCAGGGACAAGTTCACACAGTGCACAAAGCCCCGTCTCCTCTGCACCCATGTCTATCCCAGTCTACCCTTGTAGCTTCAGTGAGCCAGGAAGAACTCTAAAACCTACCCAGGTTCAAAGTGCTTTAGCAAGGCAAGGCACCAGGCTTCCTCCTACCCCAGCAGTTGAGACTCACAGGCACACCCCATCCCCCAGGAAAAGGGAGCCCCAGGGACTGGGGCAGGAGGCAGGGCCAGTGCATCGGAGGGGGACAGACCCTCCTCCCAAGTGGCTAGGGTATGGGTTAGAAGCAGAGCCGCCTGGGAGTCCAGAGTGCATTGGTAAAACCACAGTGAGGGAAGAAGAGAAATAAGAGGAGAAGAACCTTCCAGACAGATCATCCCCAACTTCATACTGATAGACACGAATGACCCGACGATATGCTATGCTATTCAAAGAAAAGAAACCAAATGAATATACCAAAGGAAGGCGAGGCAAAAGCATATCGAGACAGACATGTGCCACAAGCTGGCAGCCTGGCATCGGGTGGGAACCATGGGTAGCTCAGGGGCATTGGGCCAGGTGGGACAAGGCTTGGGAGGAGCCACAGGTGAGGAAGCATGGCACTGCACAGACACAAGACCCAGAGCAGCAGACAGCATAGCGTGGGGAGGCCTGTGGGGCTCAGGCCAGATGCTGAATCCTTCCCGCCTTGCAAAGCCTCTTACAACCTGACTGGTGTGGGCAGATTTCTGTGGTCACTAGCCTCACATGCCTGACTTTCCCTCTGCAGAACCCCACGGGCTCTAGTTAAGCCTTAGTCTGGCTTGGCCTGGCAAGAATGGACAGGGAGATGGCCTGGGTACAGGCTCCTTCTGGGACTGGGAGATAGCCCTGCTCCTCCCGGGGACTCCTCCAAGCCCTGTCTCCACACCACATTATAACATTGGACATTCTACCTTTTGCTAGGGTGAACAATTCTGGTTACCCTCCCCAGGGGAAGATAGGGTCACCTCAGCCCTAAGGGGGCTGCAGAGCTTCCCTCAACTGAACTCAGCCCAAGCTCCTATCACAGCCATCCAGCCTCATATGCCCAGACTACTGGGGCTCAATGCGAATCCTTCTGGTCACAATGGGAAAACAGGCCAAAAGGGAAGTTTCATCTAATCCTGGCGAACAGGCATGGACAGGGGCTCTAGCTTTAGACTTTTGACTCTGGCTTCCTCTCACGCCTTGAAAGAGGGGAAGTGACTCCCCCAAAGACCATGGGTTCTTCTAGCAGGGACAAAGGGCATGGACAAGGTGGGCAGGAGGCCCATCCTTTGCAAGTCAGGCCACTGGGGACAAGGGACACAGGGACAAGCACACAAGACACCACCACACCATGAGCCCGGAGAAAGAAGGCAATATTAACCCGTCGAGGAGATACGTTCTGTGGAGGTCCAAGCAGTCGGGAGCCATGGGAGTGTCCACGTACAGCAGCAATCAGGACGGGATGGAGGAGAGAAGAAAACCAACAGAACATCAGTATACGCTGCCCCGACACTGTGCCGGCTCAGTCTCTGCCAGCCCTGACTGAACCCTGAGCAGGTCTACCTCACTTGGGACAGCTGCCAACATCTCAGTGGAAATGAATCATGCAGAGCAACCCAACCAGATTATGCCAGCCTTCTTAGTCCAAGCAGTCCTCCCCAACACTCCATCTTTCGGGGTGAGACAGGGTCTTGCTACAGCCTCCAATGGGACAGAATATGCAAACCACACTAGACTCAAGCTCATGGCCATCCTCCTGTGCACTGGGCTGACAGATGCGAACTGTACCTGGTTTAGGCACTAATTTCTGATTTTTTTTTTTGTTTTCGAGACAGGGTCTCTGTGTAGTCCTGGCTGTCCTGGAACTCACTCTGTGGTCCAGGCTGGCCTCAAACTCAGAGATTCAACTGCCTCTGCCTCCCGAGTGCTGGGATTAAAGGCGTGCGCCACCACCGCCCGGCTTAGGTACCAGGTTTTAAACAGGCTCTGTGTGTCCCCGAGCTGAAGGGGGCAGATGTTCTCTGGGGGCCCCATGGCAGGCACCTGGTCTCCTGGATCCACTGGTGGAAGGCATTGGCGTGCTGAGCAAACTCCTGGCGCAGCTTGTCATTCTCCTCCTGCCGCCGCTGCTCCTTCTGCAGCTCCAGTTCCCGCTCCTGAGACAAAAGGCAGGCAGGTGCTGCTACCTTCTGCGAGTTCCCGAGAGCTGGCCTCACATGGGCTCAGCATAAACGTGGCTCTACCCTGGGGAAATACCAGTGGGACTTCAAAGTGGAGGGGGACAGAAGTCCTACTGAAGCTGACCCAACAAGCAGCAGCCCGGAGGCAGGCAGCAGGGCTGCTGAGTGACTTGCCCGCCAGGTGCACCTTAATGATCTTCTGCAGGTTCCTCCAGGTCTCCTCCAGGGCCTCCATGGTGAACCAGGTGTAGGGGTTGGAGGCCACCCGGAAGCTCTTGATCTGGCGGTCCAGCTCAGCTAGCTGGTTGAAGTCAGCCTGTGCAGAGCTGAGTGATGAGCGGAAGGCATCGTGAGCCTCTCGAAGGGCTTTGATCTCTTCCAGAGAGTTGCAGCGCACTGGGTCGGTCAGGTCCTCTTCTGCATTCTCAAACCAGCTGTTGAAGGCCGATGCCTTTTTGGCAAAGGTCAGGAAGAGGTCCTCTACCTAGAAGTAGAGGGGCAGAGTGTCAGTGTGGCTATGTATGTAGGTGGGGCAGTTCCTAGGACTCAGAGAGTGAGGCCTGCTGGGATTCTGGCTCTCTGCTCCATCTCAAAATCTTGCCCACTTGTCCTCTGCCTGGTGCCCTTCAGTACAAGCTGTGCTTATCCTGGGAGGGTCAAAGGATAAATTCACCAGGACAGGTTCAAGGGCTCCATGTGCCTCCATTTCCACTGAGTCCAGGCTCATGGTTAGTTCCTCTGGGCTGAGGTCACTTCCTCACAGGATGATGGCACAGCATGGCAGAAGCAAATGGGGCCTTCCTGTCTCTTCCACTGGTCCAGTTGAATATGAATTACCCTTACCTTTCGGAAATGACTCTGGGCCTCCAGCAACTTCTTCTTCCGGGTAGCTGAGTTGGCCAACAGCTGGGTCCATCTCTTCATGAGGGAGGCATGTCGGGCCTCGATGGCCTTAGACTGAATGTGTTTGGCGGCTAGCAGCTGGTCTTTGAGTGCAGTGATATTGGCAATGCCCTCCTGCTGGAAGGCCTGCAGGCCAGCATCAAAGGTCTCCTGCAGGGAGGAGCCACAAGTCAGCTGCATGTACTATAGAGAGCATAATGTGCCTCAGCTCAGAGGGCAGACACAGCTGCTCAGATGACAGCCGGCCTAGAACCCCACCTCCAGCTGACATTCAGTCATACCTGCCTATGTTCCTACTCGCCTTAGACCACAAATTGTGGCAATGGCCTCCTCTTCAGCTCCTGGCCATAAATAAACCCTTCCATTCCAGCATTCAAGCTCTGGGCATGGCTATGGCTTTGGCTCCTCAGACATAGCAGACTGTTCACATGTGACCACTTTCAGTTTACTCTGTGTGACTGGGTCCAGGAAGGCCTGTCCCCAGACCCCGCCTGCTGAAGACCGACAGGCACCTGTGTCTGAACCCTGCCAGCCTATCATGCTGCTGCCCGGATGCCTGGTTCTGCATCTACTCTATCCCTCTGGAAGCTCTGAGGCCCAGGACCAGCAGTGTTTATTGTTGCCTGACCTTGGCCACACATACAGGAGGCCATCGAAGACTAAAGGAAGGACTCCAGCCTTCCCCTAGAAGAGCTATTCAGATGGCTAACTAACCTGCTTGGTGAGCAGAGTTTGGACAGAAGACAGATCTCGACCATAGTCATCCGTTTTCAAGCTGTTCTCCTTCTCACCTGTGAAACAAAGCATGAAGACTGTCCCAGCCCTCACAGAGCAGACGGACTGAGAAAGCAAGGCACAGATAGGATGGAGGCACGTTCACTTTCAATTCAAAGTTACCAGCAGCCTTCCTGAACTCAGTGGCTGCCTGCTCCCTGTAACCCACCCGACTCAACTGGGCATGGAGGGCCTTTGGGGTCCCATGGGCTCTGACACCAGAATCTAGTTCCATTAACCAGGAGCTAGATGGCACCTTGGCCAGGCAGCCAGTGGGCAGTTCTGACATGGCCTGACCCTTAGGGGAGCCTACGAGTACTTGGGTCTGTCCTGCTGTGTCAAGGTTTGCAGACCCTTGTTTGGTGACCCTTCATGCCAGGCTGGTACAGGCACTGCTGTGGCAACTCTGACTTCAGGATGCCTCTTCTTATCGGGCTACCATGTCTGTCCTGCAGCAGACTCTCTGAGCCCACGTCCTGTTTCCTCCCGGAAGCAGAAATCCAACTGTGTGGTAACACACCCCGTGGCTCTGCCGTCTTCTTAGTCTGGGAGAGCTGGAAGCTTTGGGTCTTGCTGAGCCCACTCACCAATCCAGGACTCCACCACATCCGCCTTCCAGTTGAACTGAAGGAAGGCGGAGTTCTCGTCCAGCTTTGCTTTTCTCTGAGCTGCTGCTTTCTCCAGGTCAGACACCTTCCCGTTCAGACCCTTCATTTTTGAAGAGATGTTCTCCTCATGATGGTTATTCTAGGCCAAGAGAAAAAGCACAAATCAGTTCTGCCACCAGCGGTAGTCATTTCCGTCACATGGGCTCATCGGCTCCCGACCAGTGCTGGGTGAAGCTTCCTAAGGATGACACCGAGTAAAGTCTCAGGGTGGAGACCTGGACCAGCCATCTAGTCCCAGGATCTAGTGCTGCAGGAGCACTAGAGAGGGGACAGCGTGAGTGCAGCGCGTCACGAGAGCTTCTGAAGGGGAAGATCACCATGTAAACATTCAAACGCTACACAGCCGAAGAATGGCCCCAACCCTTGTGAGATGAGACAGTAACTCCGGGAGTGTTGGGTGCTATGGACACAGAAGATGGTGAAGCCCGAACACCAGTTTCAGTTCCAGTCAGCTGTGTTTGGAAATATACACAAAACCAGAGAGAAAAGAGAAATGTGTAAAGAAGGGAAAGTCTGCCCAGAACAAAGCACTACAGAACCCAGTCACCTCAGCAATTTGGAACAGGCAGCATCTTCCAAGGGTGAGACTCAGCAAGGCATGGAGCTTCTCACTCTCCTAGGCCAGGAGTCCTAGGAGTCTGGGTACGACTCCAGTTTCATGCTGTCTGCTGACCATGGCCAGGAGAAAAAGCTCTCCATGGAACAAACCTGGACACCTAAGTATTTCTGCCACACAGATGGTAGGCAAAGGTCCTATCAATTGGGCACCAGCCCGGCCCCAAATCCCAATTCTCTACATGGCAGTTACTGAACAGAAGCTTTGTGACAAGCCGTCATCACACTTGTGCTGCGTCTCAGGAACTGATCCTGCACAGTCTGGGCCTAGAGCTGCAGCTGGGGAGGCCTGGACACTCTCCACTGCTTTCAAAGTACTGAGACTTTTTTTCTTTCTCTGGAAAAGAGTAACCAGTAAACTAAACCATCCCTACTGTAATAGGTTTCACATAACCCATGGAGTTTTACAATCCTACTAATCACACATTTCATGCTTAGTTCTACACAGTTCAGAGGAAAAGTCTGGAAGGCCAAACATTAAAATCTCAATAAGCCAGGCTTGGTGGTACACAGTGCAATCCTAGCACCTGGGAGGTAGAGGTAAGAGGATCACGAGCTCAAGGTCATCCTTGGCTATAGAACAAGTTGGAGGCCAGCCTAGACTACAAGAGACCCTGTTTCAAGATAAATAAAAAATCTAGAACAGCCATTTCTGAGTGGTGGCTTTCTGGGTGATTCCTAGTGATGTTTTTGAGACAGAGTTACTATGCAGCCCAAGTCAGGCTCAGACTCACTGTAGGAATACACCACTGTGCCATGTGGTTTCTACTTAACTTACTACATTTTCTATTATCTCAATAGCAACCTTTATCATCAAGAAATAAAGGAATAGGTGACTGGAGGGCCCCAGAACCCACACAGTGGCTCACAACTGCTTGTAATACCAGTTCCAGGGGCATCTGATGCCCTCTTGTGGCTTCTGTGGACACTGCACACATATAGTACAGACACACATGCATATAAAAAATAAAATCTTAAAAAAAAAAAAAAAAGGGCTGGAGAGATGGCTCAGAGGTTAAGAACACTGGCTGTTCTTCCAGAGTCCCTGAGTTCAATTCCCAGCACCCACATGGTGGCTCACAACTATCTATAATGAGATCCGGTGCCCTGTTCAGGCATGCAGACAAACTTTGCAGGCAGAACACTGTATACACAATAAATAAATAAATCTTTAAAAAAAAAAAAGTAGAGAGATGGTTCAATGGTTTAAGAGCATTGCCTGTTTTTCTACAGGCCCAAGGTTCAATTCCCAGCACCTACATGGTGGCTCGCAACCATCAGTAACTCCAGTTGTAAGGGATCCAATACACTCTTCTGATATCCTTGGGCAATGTATAAATGTGATGCACAGACATACATGAAGGCAAAACCATACACATAAAACAATAAAAAAGAAATGAAAGAATAGCATTCTGGAAGTCCTACTGTCAGAAAAGAACTAACAAGATAGTCCTCCTCACTTAAAGCCAAAAGCTGGTTGCCCAAGGAAGAGTGCGCTAACTCAAAAGCAGTATTTTTTTTAAAATCTATTTAACTTTATGTTGTGTGTGAAGGTATCAGATCCCCTGGAGGTGGGAGCTACCATGTGAGTGTTGGGAATTGAACCTGGGTCCTCTGAAAGAGCAGCCAGTACTCTTAACTGCTGAGCCACTGCTCTAGCCTCTCCAAAGCAACTCTTTCCTGCTATAGGAAACATGGCACAGGCGTACTGACAACCTCTAAGACCTCAGCTTGTGTACTTTGGGCTGAGAACAAGGGTCTTTCTGGGATCCAGGCTCACCTTCTTAATGAGGTCTTGTCCATTAGTACAGACATCATTCACCCGATCCTTGTGGACAGTGAAGTCTGTCTCAAAAGCTTCGTGTTTCTTCAGCAAGCCCTAGAGACAAAGTAGTGAGGTCAGCCAATGGTGCACTATTAAAATACGCCAGGTCTCAAAGAGTGACACAAGCTGTGAGCCCTGTCCCCCTCCTCTCTGCTCCAGGGGGAGCACCATCAGCATGGCACACAGGTACCAGGGAGTTAGGAGGGAGAACAGGCTGCAGGGGAAGCTGCAGCCCAGGAAGGATGAAGGTCTGCAGAACCACCTAGTTTAGGTTGTAAGAACGGACAGACAGCTGGAAGTAAGCACCCAACAACACTTCTATGCATATCCCACAAGGGACTCAGTCTTATGTCTAGCTACCTAATGGTGGAGAACAATATCCCCTCTTCTTGTTTCTAGGGACCAAACACCCTGAGGGAGGCCACTGAATTTATCCTAACACATGGACTGCCCACTGTAAGGAGAGTGGCTCAAGGCAATGCAAACTGCTTCCACATTGGCTGGTTGGAACCAGGAAGCCAATCAGGAAGGCGTGACCATGGTGATGTGTGACCTCTCCTATCCCGTGACAGGCTGCCTTGGGGCCAGCTCTGAGAACAGTACAATGCCTTTAATACTGTTTAATGCTGTTTCTGCCTTTGCCTCTCTGAACAAAGTGGAGGAAGCTCATCCAGCCTCGAGTAGAACACGGGGTTGTGAAAGGCTGCACAAGACAATCTGTGACCACAGCCATCGGGGATCTTCCAGCTCAGTTAGTTTCACCCTGGGAACAGTGGAGAGATGACACACCCACAACACAAGTCGGTCTCAGGTGGCTGTTAGACAGCAATCTAACCAACTGGAAGTGGTTATGGAGTGAGCTTAACTCCTGGGGCCATGAACATGGGGAAAAAAAGGACATTAAGGGATATTTCCAGTCTCTCTTATCAGTAAGACTGTATCCTTACAAAAGAGGTCAATTTGGACAGATACACGCACACAGAACAGAATGCCAGAGAGAAGAGTGGACACGGAGATGCTATGTGGAAAGAAAGCTTAGAGTAAAAGTGTGGTCCTGGAAGCAGGAAGGACCTTTCTCTAGGGAGGTATGATGGGAACATGGCCCGCCCACACTACACTTCAGACTCCTAGCCTTAAGACTGTAGCTAGTACACCTTCATTGCTCAAGCATTTGCTTAGCTTTCCTGACCTGGATGGCAGCAAGAGTGTCTCCATAATCTTCACTGGCCACCAGAGTCATTTTCTCGTTGATCCAAGCCTCTTCCTCTTCTACATTGGCTACGAACTGCTGGTACTCCAAGGACTCCTCTAGCCGCTGGCCCCTTATTAAGGAATAGGGGAGGGGAAATCATTAGTATGCACTTAAAATATGCATGAAGGGGGCTGGAGTTATAGCTGGGTGGTATTGGCGTTTGACTAGTGTGTTTAATTAAGATCTCAGGTTCCCTCTCCACCCGCCCCAAAAAAAGATCTCAGGTTCAATCACCAGCACCAAAATAAACAAACAAATAAATAAAAAAATAAAAAAGAGCTCTCTCCTTTGGATAAAATATTCTAAAATATCCACAGAGGAATGTGTCTGTGTGTAAAACATGGTTTAGCCTTCTAAGGGACACAAGGCAGACAGTACTCTTCAGACAGGAAGCTCTGGAGTTAACCGCTGGGTTCAGACTCACAGGACAGGAACAGATCAGAATGGCTCTGGAGCAAGCTAATATTCGACACCCAAGAAAACAGCCTGGGAGCTGGCAGGAAGGGCCAGGTCTTCCGTCTATCTGAAGAGCTCCCTGCCTGCCTGCTCACCTTGCAGCTGCTAGCTGCTTCAGCTCCTTCCAGTGCTCCACAAACTGAGCAAGACGCTGCTGGATCTCCTCCTGCCCGATGGTGTTGTCATCAGACAGCTTCTTCCCTGTGTCCAGGACACCCTGACAGGTGAGAAAAGAGTCAGCACTAGCAGTGCGCCAAGTGCGTAGTTCCAGGTGCCTGTGGCTCAAGCTGTCAGGAAGTCTCAACATCGCATTCACAATCATCTCTTCAGGCTACGCATGCTGGGCACAGCTTTAATCCCAGCACTCGGGAAGCAGAAGCAGGTGACCTCAGAGTCTGAGGTCAGCCTGGTCTACATAGGGAGCTCCATACCAGCCAAGGTTCTACAGAGAAACCCTGACTCAAAAAACCAACAGTGCTGCTGCTTCATGGCTGGGGCTGAGTCATCACAATCACATGACCGCAGAGTTAAGATCCGAGGACTCTGCCCTTCCTCATGGCCCTGTTCTCTCAGCAGAAGGCATCCACTCACCTGAATGGCCGGTTCATGGGCAGCCAGCTCGGCTTCTAGCCGTTTGTGCTTCTTCCTCAGGTTCTGAACACCTGTGAGGTCTCGGCCATAGTCCTCAGAGCTAACTAGCAGCTTCTTCTCCCTGAAATGGTCAGTATGGTCATGTCCATGGGGTGTGTTAGTTCAGCCACTAACCCTGGCATCCTCCAACCTCTGCCATTTTCTTCATAAAATCCCTTTCCATTTCCTGGGAATAGAAGCCACTGTTTCCCAAAAACACAGATCTAGAACTGTCTCTGACCATGCACATTTGTCATCTAAATGTCAGGGGGATACAGAGGGATGGCCCTGCCCTGAGGAGAGGCGCATCACTGGTGGTGCACTAGTAATTCCACTTCCTCATGTGTCACATATAGAGAAACATAAAGGTGTTTCCTTACGCCAGGTGTGGTGGCGCACACCTTTAATCCCAGCACTTGGGAGGCAGAGGCAGGTGGATTTCTATAAAATTCAAGTCTAGTCTGATCTATACAGTGAGTTCCAGGACAGCCAGGGCTACACAGAGACTCTATCTCAAAAAACCAAACCAAACCAACAAAAAACAAGCAAACAAGAAAAAAACAAAACAAAGCAACTTCCTTGGGACCCAAAAGGCAGGGTCTACTGTGGCATCATGGTTACCATCACTACAGCTTAACTGCTGCTCACTACTGTGCAGTAGATGAGAGGAAGGGAGTTTGGCAAGGTCCCTAAACTTTGCCCTTACATCACACTTCCCTGCCACCCCAACAGATCAAGAACGCCTGAAACTCCTCCAGGCAGCCCATGACTTGAACACACAACTTCAGGGCACATACTTGATCCAGGACTCCTCATCATCCATGTCTCGGAAGAACTGGTGTAGGCGGTGGGACTCGCTCAGTTTTGCTCTTCGGGAGGCTGCCATGTTCTTGATCTTCTGGAAGCGTCCATTGATGGTGTCCCGCTTCTCTTTCACTTGGGAGGTGTCAAAGGCACTGCTGGTCATCAGACTGTCAGCCTGGCTGTTCAGGTCCTTCAGACGATCCTGGGCAGGGACACAAGAGAGGGATCAGAAACCTGGTGCCCAAAGACAGCTCCCTGAAAACAGCACTCATTAATTCCTCACTAAGCTCTGCAGCCTCATAAATCAGGGTGTGCTGTGCGGACCCTTGCAGCTCTGTAAGATCAATGACACTAAGACTTGGTTCCGTCACCATGCGGACATGTGCGCTGAAGGTGGGAAGGATGCAGAATGCAGGGCCATGGCTGCAGCAGAAACCACTTTTTACTGCCACCTATTCTGTTTGGCAGTGGCCTTCATCTCCTTATCCTTTCATTTCTTGATGCTAGAGACTGAGTCTTGTGTGGGATAAGCACACTTCACCACTACACTTTGAGAGCAGCAAAGGTTAACTTTGTTTTCTTTGAGATAGGGTCTCGTCATGTTGACCAGATTGGCCGGAACTCAGAGACCCACTTGCCTCTGTCTCCTGAGTGCTAGGATTAAAGATGTAAGCCACAGCCAATTTAGTTTAATTAAACATCTTAGGCCTACCAGATGGCTCAGAGGTTCATCCATGGTGGAGGGAATTGACTCCTTCAAGTTATCCTCTGACTGTATGTACTTCCCCCCCACCCACCACAACAAATAAAAAACATAATTTTAAAAACGCCCACGTTTTACATTAAAGAAGAACTCTATGGAAAACTATGGGCATTCAGCTACTCTGTCAAAAACGGTCAAGTGCGCTGGACGTTGGGGTTCAGCCTGTAACCCCAGCAGCTGAGAGACGAAGATAGGAGGGCCCGCCACCACAGCCAAGCCAGCCTGTGCTGTGTGGCGGGTTCCAGTGTCAACATTGCCTACCCCGCCCTCAAAAGATGAAGTGAGTCTGTCCCCTGACAGGAACAGAATTCAATTGTTAATGGTAGAATTCAAACTTTTTGAACAAAAATATTATCTGGTACCCCAGGGTTTTTCTGATGAGACTAACAAGGTGTGAGGTTTTGGTATCACATATGAAATGGGTCCAAATATTTAGAACATGTGTAACTTCAGAGAACCAACATTTCCTAACTGAGTCAGACACGTGACAGAATCACAAGTAGATACAATCCATGCCAAGCCCAGGACAGACCAAGGATACAGAATAAAGGACAGCTTTTGACACAGTTCATTGTGAAAAACTAATTTCAGTTACAAAACTGTTACCAACTGCAGGTGCTAGTACAGAAGCAGAGAAAGACTATTCTTCATAGTCTGAATCAAATTCCTCCTCCTCTTCCTTCAGCCGAGCTACATGCTGTAAACCCATCATATAAACCACACACAACAAGTCAACTCAGAAGCTTAAACCCAGATGTCCTGTATAAGATGGATTAATGGAGATCTGCACAAGTATAACCAATGCTGGCCTTCCCACTCATCCCCTTTTATAAAAACTATCACCATTCACAGAAATGTTACTTATCTTACAGAATTACTACTTGAATTACTTAAAGCCACAGGTGTGGTGTAAATGCTGTAACCTCAACATTTGGGAGGCAGAGGCAGAAAAATTACTGCAAGTCTGAGGCCATATAAAGCTATATAGTGAAAGCCCAATTCAAAAATAGAGCTGGGTGTGGATGTGCACACCTTTAATCCTAGCACTCCAAAGCAGAGCAGGTGGATCTTGTTTGAGACCCGTCAAGGCTACATCTCAAACCATAAACAAAAACAAAAACCAACCAACCAACCGCCACGCAGTGGTGGCACATGCCTTAAGAGGCAGGTGGATTTCTGAGTTCAAGGCCAGCCTGGTCTACAGAAAAAGTTCCAGGACAGCCAGGCCTACACAGAAAAACCTTGTCTTGGAAAAATTAACAGAACAAAACAGAACAACCAAAAAAGCAAACAACAACAAAAATACACATGCAAAAAAAAAATTCCTTTAATTTTGTAGCAGCATGGATGGAACCCAGACCCTTGGGCATGACAGGAAACTGCTGGACCGCTAAGCTCCATCTCCAGCTAAAAATGCACCTGATTTTTCCAATAATTAGTTCTTATAGATAAGATCTATATAAACCTAGGCTGAGAAAAATCAAGAAACGAGTCCATACACAAACTGCTGCCTTCTTTGAACAATTCTAGCTCTCTTCAACAATCTGGATACTCCTGAGGTTCATTCTAATCATCCCACCCTCCCATCTGTTACCCTGCTGACCTCGTGGGCCGATATGTCTGCCTCCAGCAGCTGATGCTTCTTCAGCAAGTTGTTCACAGAGGCCAGGTCTTTGCCATAATCTTCAGATGCCAGGAGAGCTTCCACCTGCAGTTGACAAGACCAAAGGGAATGGTTATTACAGGATGCAGCATAGTGTTCTGCAAAACCCAGAGTGGCCAAGAGCTGCTCCAGGTCCTTTTAAATCATGAGTTACTGTTTGTTCTTGCAATTTTTTTTAATTTTTATTTTGGAGATAAGATCACTCTATGTATCCCTGGCTTACCCTGAACTTATATAGATCCTTCTGCCTGTCTCCTGAGTGCTGTGATTAAAGGTGTGTGCCAAGGAGTCACTATTCTACCCACTAAGCTAGGTCCAATATGACTAAGGAGCCTGCCCAGAGTAGGGATAGAGGCCCAGCCCCACGCCTTCTCTGGAATGCAAGGGCAAAGAGCACAGCCCCCAACAGCAATGAAGCTCCCCAGTGCAAGGACCGCAGAGGGAACAGTGTGCTGAGATGTTCACTGCAGTCTGCACTCCAGGGACCCCTGAATGGCAGCCAGACGGGAATTCTGAAGTCACAGAAAGACTCTTGGGACTTTCCCATATGCAAATGTTTAGGGAGGCTTTTGGTGAAATGGGATAACACTCCGCCATAAATACTAATGAAAAATGACACTGTGAACTCACACATAAAATACACCTCTACAACAAACAGTTCATGCAAATAAAACCAGACTGGAAAGAGACGCTAAAATGTTCACAGTGGTGGTCTCTAAAATCACCCTCTTTAAGATTATTTTTATTATTTATTATTTTTATGTACACTGGTGTTTTGCCTGCATGTATATCTGTATGAAGATGTTGGATGCCCTGGAACTGGAGTAACAGACAGTTGTGAGCTGCTATGGGAGTGCTGGGAATTGAACCTGGGTCCTTTGGAAGAGCAGACTGTCCTTTTAACCGCTGAGCCATTTCTCCAGCCCCAAATCACCCTCTTTAGAGCCTGTGCTGTCCCAATGCCCTATATGTGACTGGACTCAGACTCCCTTCCCCTCTGAAACTTTTAGTTCCATCTTGGTGCACACTTGTGGGAACTGTCTACCAACCACCCATCTCCTCCTCTATATACTCCCTTGGGGAGAAGTCTGATATCCAGGATCTTCGAAATCAGTTTTCTGTTCTGAGCCTCTATTCACTCTGTAACAGCAATCTGAACCTATCTCACAATGAGGACTTCCATTCAAGTGCTCTGAAGAGGTTCCCCTTTATAATCTGGGGTGGGCTAACAGACCCATTCATTACCCAAATGCTAGAAATCCCCTGGTAGTAGGGAACAAGGACCACCTCACATTACCTCAGAGAGCCAGAAATCAAAGTCTTTGATTCCAGTGTTGAAGTTCTGCTGCTTATTGGCCTCTTTTAGCTTCTGGCTCTTCTCAGCTGATTTCTGCACCAGGAACTGCCACTGGTCTGCAAGGGCAGCCAGGCGGGCCTTAAGAAGAGATGGGGGTCACTTGGGATGGGGAAATCTCTGAAGGATCCATTCCTAAGACCCAAATCAGAGCCCATCAAAGAGGAAGTGGAAATAATCACAGGAACTGTGTTCTTGAATTCCATAGACTGTAGGTCTAAAGCTGTATTTCAGGTGTAGTACAGTGGATAGTAGCATGCTGCTGTTCTTTCTGGAGATAGTATAGGTCCTTGGACCATACCTTGACAGCGTCCTCACTGCCAGCACAGGCCCCACGCTCGATGAGTGAGTTGCCCATGTCAATGACGCCACGGATTCGGTCAGCATTGGCGTGCAGTTCTGCCTCAAAGGCTTGGTGCTTCTGGTGCTTGCTCTGAAAATACCAAACCACCATTCAGAGGCAGTTCTTGCCAGGCTTGTCATTAAGGCAAAAAGAGATACTCAGGAGGGAGGGAGTGCTGGGAAGGTAAGAAACAAGGCAAGCATTGGTGTTGACAGAAAGCCACCACAGGTTGTGTGGGTGCTATGGTTTGGGGTCTATAGGAACCCAGCAGAGACAGGTTTAGGCCAGAAAGGGAGATACAGTAGCTCAGGGGCAGTGAGGTAAAAGGGGCAGTGAGGTAAAAGCCAGTTCTGAACAGCTCACCAGCAGGCTGGGAGCAAAGCCTCAAATTCTGTACTTTTAGCATTTGATAGGAGACTGGGGTCAATTTTAGTTCTGAATCTAATCATGTGCCCATGTCAACCTCTGTCTTTACCCCCGGACAGAAGTCCTGACTGGTACCATGTGTGGGCTATCCCACACCAACAGACAGCAGGACACTTCTGACGGCTGCAGTGGGTCGGTCCTCCCTCTGTTGAGGAAGATTGGGCTTTTCAGCCTTCTATTTGCTAGCTGTCATTAATCAAAACACGAGGCTGCTGAAACCCAGTCTATAGGTAGGCTGAATCTTATTTTTGCCAGGAAGAAGAGAGCTGGAGGCCTGGTACAGTTTCTAAGAATTTGTTAAGGAACAAAAGATAATGAAACATGTTAAGAGCTATGATTGTGAGGATACAGTAGCTGTAACACAATTCTGGGAAAAACACAGGGTGAGAAACAGTCTCAGGGGAGAATGTTATTGGGAAAGAAAACTAAGAGAGAGAAAACAAACAAAAACAAAAAATCCTAAAACCCCAACAAAATAGTTTAGTTGGCCAAGAATTCTGCACCTAATGTTTCATTTCGGAGGCAGTAACTTGCAGGGAGGGGACCCTGGCTGCTAAAGCAGCACCAGGACCAACAGGTCTCAGCCACCTGTGCTCTGCTTCATCACTGCTGGTCCAAACCCATTTTTTCTCTTCTACAGCTTTATTTCCTCTTCCCAGCAATGGCACTTTTGAGCCAATATGACAACAGATTATCTCTTTTTGTGATCTCCTGAGAAATGATTGCTTAGATTTAGAAGCACATCTTACTATTCCAGTTCTCTAGGCTTGCACCTCTGGACACCAGCCTGGGTGTGTACTGGATTCACCTCAAGCTAGCCAGCTCTGTCCAGGCTACTCGACACCTTGAGCCCAGGAAAACAAAGCCACAGTCTGCACATAGAAGCCGATATTCCATTTTCAAAAGCACTCCCTTGAAAGAAAGTGGACAACTACTGCCCCCAAACCAAACACTGTACAGAACTCGCCTGGATGATGAAGTGGGAAGAAGAGATAGGGACTGCCAGCTAATTACAACAGAGAAAGCCACATCTCACAGGGACACTTGGATGGAGGGTGACTGGGGATTAGAATGATGATGGATGAGTAGATACCAGCGGACCATACATGACCACAGTTAACAGTACTCTACAAAGTAGAACATAAACCCCAGAGCTCAAAAATCTACAACTCTTGAAAACATATAAAACTTACCAGCAGCTTGGAAAGCTACAAAAACAGATTGAAAGAAGAGTTCAGTACACTGATTTGAAAATGTCTCAGCTATTAAAGACTCATTCTGCCATCACACTTCCCCAGGAAATTCATATTTGGGGACAGCACAGGAGCAGGACCCTTAGATACATTAGAGCAGACAAGCTTCTAGCTTCTACAGAGACTAGCAAGAGAACAGCTTTCAAATGGCTCTACCAGTTCAGTAGTGTTTGCTCACTGGCCCAGGGACTCTCCTTAAGCTTTGGCAGGTGCGGATGGTTTTATATGCATATTCCTTTAAAGAGTCTCATTTAACAACTTGACTAGTAACATGGGCACTTCAGAACAAGCATCCAATGAGTTCCACTCACCTGGATGTTGGTGGGGTCCTTATAGGACTCATCACTTGCTGTCTGTAACTTCTCACTGATCCAGGCCTCAATTTCATCCACATCCCGGCTGAACTGCTGAAGTGTTTGAGATTCTCCAAGTTTTGACCTTTTCTCAATCATCTGGGCTTTCAGGCGGCGCCACCTGCGAGTGAAGATCAAATGTGAGTGTTTTTACCAGAACAGAAGAAGCTGGAGGAGGTGTGGCTTCTTACACGTAGGCATTCATCTCCTCAGAGCTGGTGAAGGCCATCACCACAGGACACCCACCTGTCAAGGACCTCATTGCGACGGTTTGCAATGTCTCCCTTGGCGTAGTGGTCAACAGCGATGAGCTGGTCGGCAAAGGCCTGCAGGGCAGCTATCTTTTCCTCCTGAGAACAAACAGGCGAAGAGGTCAGGGTGGGCTGGACAAGGCCTGTCAGCCTGCTAGCTTTCAGAGGAGATGGTTACACTTTGGAACTAACTGGTGGCAGGATCGGAACACACCGACACCTTAGAAGCCAGCTTGATTATCATCATTACTAGAGTAGGGTTTAGTTCAAGAGGACTTCAGGTCATACTGAGCTGTACAGGTGCTGGGACAGCTGTCTCTTTCTCTTCCTTCGCTCTTGTCCCCAGCGACTGATCTCTGCTCCCTTCTCTGCACCCTCCCCTCCCCTCAATAAGCCTCCCACTTGGGCCCTGTTGTATGGTGTGACTTCCTCCCCGCTGGTTTAAAAGTACATTTGGTGCCTAGACTTGGATAGGCTCTCCTGGCAGTCTGAGACATGCCGGGACCCTGAACTTGGTCCACCGGTGAGAGCCCCACTTTTCCCACCCAGCGGATCACTGGGACTCTCCATCCAACACAGAGGATTGTTTTTGTGAGCTCCAGGGAGTTGACTTGGATCCACCTCAAACCGCATCTTGCCAGGCCCAAGCAGTGCCTGATGGTTCCACAGAGCCTGGACAGTGAATCAAAACAGCCAGCTACCCCAGGACGAGGCTAGCACCCCAGCTTTCTCAGGTCCCGCAAAGATGATTGATGCCCCCCAGGCCAGCAGGAAGCAGTCTCGAGAACACGGCACCCTCATCCCCGCCTCACCTGCTACCCTTTCTAACTCTTCACCTTTTTATAGTAAACAAAAGGGAAGAATGTTGGCATTCAGGCATCTGTACTGGCCTGCCCTCAGGGTCCTGTCAGGCATTCTCTATGTTTCCTTATAAAAGGCCGGCCTTGTACACCTCCCGTCTCTCTCTTCCTTCCATCTCATCCCCAGGTACCAGTCTCTGTTCCCTTCTCTACCCCTTCTCTCCCCTCCTCTCAATAAAAAAAAAAAAAAAAGGTGCTTGGACACCAGCAGATGCCATAACAAATTAGGCTCATCAAATGACCACTGTTCTGTTTTCAACAAAATGGTTTTCAGGTCACAGTTGTTTATCTATTTTGTTCTTTGTTTTAATGAATTAACTTATCAAAACATACATTTTCACCCTTAAAAAATATTTATTTTTTGGCTGGGCATGGTGCACACACCTTTAACCTCAGCAGAGGCAGGCTGATCTCTGAGAGCTCAAGGCCTGCACCACTCATAGCCTTTTCCAGGGTAGCCAGGACTAAACAGAAAAACCCTGTCTCAAAATACAAAATAGAACAAATCGGAGAGCTGAAGAGGTGGTGTAGCCATTAAGAGCACTTGCTGCTCTTGTAGAGGACTTGTGTCTTGTTCCCAGCAACCATATGGCTGCTCATAATTTATTTTTAACTATGGGTATGTGTTCATGCCTATGTAAGTGGGTACATATAAACATTGAATGTAGGTGCCTGTAGAGAGAGGATCAGATCCCCTGGAGCTAGAGTTACACACACTTGTGAACCATCTGATGAAGGGCTGGGAACTGAAATCAAGTGCTCTCCAAGAGTAGTACGTAAGTGATCTTAACCAACCTAATGTTTATTTTTTGAAGTTGGTATGAAAATTTTAGTTGCGCTAAATTTTTTTTTTTGCAGTACTGGAGACTGAATCCAGCACCCTATAGCCTACTAGGTAGTAATCTAACACATAGCTATACCTGCCACCTGAATAACACTTTTTGTTTTGTTTTGGAGACACGGTCTCACTATATAGCCCTGGCTAACCTGGAATGTTCTATGTAGCCCAGGCTGGCCTTGAACTTCAGAGCTCCACCTGCATCTGACTCCTGAATAACAAGAATATTAACAAGGCTATTGTAGCATCTAACTAATAAAACCAAGTCAGTAACTTTTTTAACCTTGTCACTATGATAGGACTGCCACCAAATGGACTCAGGACAAATCCAGACTAGGACCTCACGGTCAGGGCCCACCTGGACATTGATAGCTTTGTCAAAGTCTTCATGTTTTTTGATCAGAGCCTCCACACTGTCCAGCGAGTCTCCTTTGTCTTCTGTGTTTAGGAAGGCCTCCCGGGCAGCCATCCAGTTCTCTGCTTGCTCACAGTCCCGATGGAACAGCTAGAGAGTGGACAAGCAGATGTGAAGAAAAGTACGGCCATTGGCAAGAAACGCCTGACGAGAACTCAAATGCACACACCTGCAGCTCCAAGCAGTGGTCCAGCATCATTCTGCGCTGAACCCAGGCCTTCTCCAGGTCTGTACGCTCCTGCTCAAGAATATCAAGTTTCTCCTTGATCTCTGGGCTGGCATAGTGCCCATGAGCCAACAGCTGCTGCCCAAACTGCTCGAATGCCTGGAAAGTGCCAGCCCTGGCATCAATTTCTGTCCGGTGTTCCTGCCAAGAGGAGAGAAGTGATGAGGTAACCTGTAGAAGATGCCGACACTAGTAGCAACCACTGGCTCCCAAGACGGGGAGGGGTAAAGCCACTAAGTCAGCAGGACCTACCTGGTGTCGTTCCAGCAAAGCCTCAGCTCCAGTGACATCCTTGGCTAACTCATCTGAAGATACCAACCCTCGTATTCCATTGATCCAAGACATTAGGTCCCTAGAAACCAGATCCATAGAGGAACACCTATTACAGTATCTGCCAACAAGCAGGCCTTCTGCCCAGGAAATGGTTGTATCATTTCTGCCTCAGAAGGCTTATTATTATTAATTTTTAAACTGTCAAAGCTATTTTCATTTATTTATTTTTATCTTATGTGCATTGGTGTTTTGCCGTGGGTGTCGGGTCCCCTGGAACTGGAACTATAGATGGTTGTGAGCTGTCATTTGGGTGCTGGGAATTGACCCAGGTCCTCTGGAAGAACAGCCAGTTCTCTTTAACCACTGAGCCATCTCTCCAGCCCCCAGAGGGTTATTTTAGGTTAACCGAGTCATATACTGAACAGGGCTGGGTCTTATAGCCTCTTGTTTGTGTTACCAATAAAAAAGAAGGCGGCCGGGCCGGTGGTGGCACACGCCTTTAATCTCAGCACTCAGGAGGCAGAGTCATGTGGATCTCTGTGAGTTCGAGGCCAGCCTGGTCTACAGAGCGAGATCCAGGACAGGCACCAAAACCACATGGAGAAACCCTGTCTCGAAAAACCAAAAAAAAAAGAAGAAGAAGGGGCTCCTTCTCCTGGGTCTAGCGGGATATGTGTAGTTCTTACCTATCATCAAGCACACTTCTCTTTGCAATAGGTGGAGATCATTACAGAAAACCATAATCAATCAAAATGCAGTCATAAAGCCCAGTCCTAAGGGATACATCCACAATACAACTCTTGCACTTAAGGCTCAGGAATTGTTGCAGAAGAGGGGGCAGAAAGACTGTAAGAGCCAGAGGAACGGAATCTGCTGTGAGACTGTGCTTCCTAGAAATATCAGAAGTTACACCAATAAAGTCTCAGCAAAGTGGCTGCCTAAACATCTAAATATCCCAAAGACAGACAATGCCAACAGACATGCTAATGTGGAAAGAGAAAAGCTTTCAAGGCTTCAACACTAAATAAAGAAACACAGGCCAGGCAGTGGTGGCCCACACCTTCAGCACTCGGGAGACAGAGACAGACAGATCTCTGAGTTTGAGGCCAGCCTGGTCTACAAAGTGAGTTCCAGGACAGCCAGAGCTGTTACACAGAGAAACCCTGTCTTAAAAACAAACAAAAAAAAACCACAGGTAACTACAGAATGCTGAGATAAAATGGAGAGAAATAGTCTTCCCAGGGAAGAGCACACTATCCAATACTAAGTGGTCAGCCCTGAAAACATGTACAAAAAAAGCAACATTGTACAGACTGAGCAGGTTGTATATAGGAATATATTTATGAGTGTGTATGTAAGTATACACACACATACACACAGAGGGAGGGAGAGAGGGAGGGAGGGAGGGAGGGAAGGAGGGAGGGAGGCAGGAAGGGAAGGAGAGAGAAAGAGGCCATGAATTTGAAAGACAGCAAAAGGGAATCCATAGGAGGACTTGCAGGAAAGGTACAAATGATGTATTTGTATTATAATGTCAAAAAGTAAAAAAAAAAAAAATTCCTTTATGAAAGGAGAGCTCGACATGGTGGTGCACATCTTTTATCGCAGCACGCAGAAGCAGATGGTCTCTGAGTTCCAGGCAAGTTCTTTTTTGTTTGTTTGTTTATTTGTTTGTTTTTCAAGACAGGGTTTCTCTGTGTAGTTTTGTGCCTGGAACTCACTTTGTAGACCAGGCTGTTCTCAAACTCAAGAGATCCACCAGCCTCTGCCTCCCTGAGATTAAAGGCATATGCCACCATCACTCAGTGGGCTTAGCTATCATTAATGAATTCATGATAGATGAGATAAGGATAATGCTGGGAGCTACAATCTATTGTTGTTCAGAAAACAAAAGACCCTGTAATTAACGAGTGTCACAAAATTAACTGGTAACTACAGGCAACAATACAACAGTTGATTCTGTATGACTCAACTTCTCTGTGACACTATTTTAAACAAAAAAGCTGGTAGAAAAGAGTAAGTGTATCTATATTAAGTGAAATATAAAGAAGAAAACACAGTTGTCAAGGTGATGTGGACCTGAGTGTACATGCATATACCCACAGTGCAGAGATTAACGATTTTTGGTACTCGATAGTTAGAATATTCTATATTAAGTGGTTATTTTTATAGTCAAATTGACTATTACAAAGAAGGTCCTATGCACAAAAATCTCTCGAGTGTCACTTGGTGTGCTACTGGAATGGGAATGGCTCACACACCAGAATGCTTGTTCTCTGGTTGGGGTCTGTCTGGGAAGCATTAGGGAGTGTGGGCTAGCTAGCAATGTATCACTGGGGCTAGCTCCACAAGGCCCCTCTATTCCCAGTTAGTTCTCTCAGCCTTGCAGCTGTGTCTCCAGATGTGAGCTCTCAGCTATAATGCCATACCTGCTGTCAGGCTCCCCTACCATGGTCACAGACTCTTAATTCTTTGAAACTGTGAGCCCCAAATAAACAGTTTTTTATATAAGTTGACTTGGTCATGGTTTCTATCACAGAAACAGAAACATAATTAAGACACTTGGTTTTTACCGGAAATCACTAAGGAAGCGCTGCAGGTCATGGGAGTCACCCAATTTAGCCTTGCGCTGGTCTGCACGCTTCCCTAGGCTGGTCCAGGCCTGGTTTAACTCTGTGCACTTTTCCTTTAAGTCCTCTGCAGATTCAGGGTGGGACTGGATCAGGCGCTGGGCTGTCTCCCCAAGGGAATTCACCTATAGGCAAAGAGTGCTAAGAATGTCCACAGAAACAGCTGTGCTCAGCAGAGTTTAGGCCTCAACTTTCCCCAAGCATCTCTTACCTTGTCACCCAGAGCTGCAAGGTCTCTCTCAAAGCCTTCATGCTTGCGCTGCAGGGCCTGGACACTGGCTAGATCGTGGCCATAATTGTCTGTGTTCAGGGCCTGGTTCTTCTCTTCAATCCATTCTTTGGTTTCGTCAGCATCTCTGCAGTAAGACATATGGTGAGTGCTGAGCACTATGGCCTTTGTCCCAGGGCAGTCAGAGGAAACCTCTTGTGCGGGCACTTGTGTGTCTGTCATAATTACACACACATCCACTCTCAGTAGGATTAACTAGCATCCACTGTGTCTTTTGTTTGTTTGTTTGTTGAGACAGGGTTTCTGTGTTTAACAGTCCTGGCTGTCCTGGAACTCACTCTGTAGACCAGGCTAGCCTCGAACTCACAGAGATCTGCCTGCCTCTGCCTCCCAAGTGCTGGGATTAAAGGCATGCACCACCCCTGCCTGGCCACATCCACTGTGTCTTAATCAGCTTTGATGTTAAGGGCCCAAACATCAACAAGACATAGCTACTTATGTGAGATTCCACTCAGCAAACCCCATCTATGATGTGCAAAGTCCTCATTTCTTCCTGCCCCAGCCAAACCTCACCTGTGGAACCTCTGTACTTCATGTGCGCTGCCCAAGAGCTGGCTACGCTCTTCAGCCAGCTGTTGCAAGGACCGCCAACGTTCATTCAGCTCCTGCAGGGGAATGGAAACATCAGCCTTCTTCTAACCTATCTGGCACACCCACAACCAGGCCTTAGGAAAATGATTCAACTACAAGTGGTAGGACACCTGTAATTTTCCATTTCTGATCTTCCTTGCAAATACACCAGCAGTGTACCACAACAGTGATCTTGTGCAGATCAAAACCAGTCATATACAATAGCCTGAAAAGTCCTCAAATGCCTGACCTAGAAACCCTCTTTGTAACAATGGGAGAAACTTAACTTTGTGCTTCTTTCCAAAACATTGGTGCCTTGCACGTGACACCCACGATACAAGTGACACATCTAAGAGTCTTCTCTCAGTACTACGACCAATGAAGTCTTGGGCCAGAGCAGACCTGGGAAAGGTGAGTGCAGGCAGCTGGAAATCCCAGTGAAGGTTTTTAGCATTGCTTTGTGCAGAACTGGATAAGAATGCTTCCCACAGGCTAATGTTTGAATACTTGGTCCCCACTGGTTGAACTGTTTGGGAAGAAACTGTCTTCCTTTGTTGGTGGACGTGTGTCACTGTGAGTTAGAGGCAGGCTCTGAGGTTTCAAAAGATTAGTCATTCCAAGTGTATTCTCTCTGCCTCCTGTTTGTAGAATAAGATGAGACTCTCAGCTGTTCCTGCTGCCATTCCATCATGGACTCTAACCTGAAACTATAAGCCTAATTAAACACTTTCTTTTATAAATTGCCTTGGTCAGAGTGTTGTCATAGCAACAGAAAAGTAACTAAGACACACTCACACTGAAGTCTGGATCAAAAAACCTGATCAAGCCGGGTGGTGGTGGCACACCTTTAATCCCAACACTCGGGAGGCAGATAGATCTCTGTGAGCTCGAGGCCAGCCTGGTCTATAGGGAGTTTTAGGACAGTCACGGCTACACAGAGAAACCCTGTCTCGAAAAACCCAAACCCAAACCACAACAAACAAAAGAATCCTAATCAAGCCACTTCATGACTCGGGATTTGATGAGGATGCTTGAGTATGTTTCTGAGATCTATGAAGTGAGCTCGGTCACAGCATGCCCTCTACTGTAGTCAAGAGAAGGAAAACGGTGGAGAAAAGGAAGGGTAAGCGGGGCAGCTGGTCACCACTTGTTACTTTTTTGTTTTTTAAATTTATTTATTATGTATGCTGTGTTCTACCTGCATGTATGCCTGCGCACCAGATCTCATTACAGATGGCTGTGAGCCACCATGTGGGTGCTGGGAACTGAACTCAGGACCTCTGGAAGAGCAGCCATTGAGATTTAACTTCGCAGCCATCTCTCCAGCCCCCACCACTTCTTACCTTGATGGAGTTGAAGGTGGCCACTGTGTGGACCATCAGGCGAGCAGACTGTGAGAGGAGAGCATAGGAAAACCAGTCAAAAGACTTTCCACTCAGAGACAGATCTGCTAGTGCCACCAAGTAGGTCACAACACTCAACCCACGTTACCCTACACAGACATTTGAAGCAGGGGCATTAATAAAAAAACCCAACTACTAGAAGAGCATAAGGAAACACCAAGTACATAAGTGGAGTTGGCTGCAGGGTGAGGCAGAACCAAGTGGAGAGTGAAACCTTGAAGACAGCTGCTGAAGGAAGGAATGGCAGCTCAGAGTCATGAATGGTACACTTTATTGTCCATAACGAAGACCCCTCCAGAAACAGCTCTACACACACTGGCTGCTGTGATGGTTTCTTTACTAGTGAGGGACAAAAATCACTCATTCCATGGCTAATGTGGTTACCAGGCTGTGGTTTCTAACAGTGTCCTGAAGAAAAGAGGACAGTATTCCTGGCTGAAAATGGATGCAAGCCAATGAATTAGCTTTCTCATCCACAATGCAGATACTTGTAAAGACCCAAGAGCGACAAAATGTGCTATTCCACCCAGCTTACAAAAAAAAAAAAAAACAAAGCAAAAAACTCCTCTTGGCTCCAAGTCTTTCAAGTATGATAAAAGGAGGCAGGGCTCATCTCTGATGCAGAGGAGGGAAGCCATCAAAGCTCCCATGAACCCCAGACGACATGTGGGTATTATACAGGGTCCAGAGGCAGGGCAATCATCTTCCAACCCTTCTTAGAAACAGGAGACAATTCACAACGATCTCTAAATCTGTGCCAGTGAGATGGTTCAGCAAGTAAGGCAGTTGCTGCCAACTTGATGACCTTTCAACGCCCCGGATCTACACAGTACAAAAGGGAGAACCAACTCCTAGAAGCTGTCCTCTGATTTCCATAAGCTCACTGTGGTGGGTGTTCCCACACACATATATACATGACAAACATGTGTAATTAATTGTAAAGCTGTTCTTTTCAGCTAGGCATTGTGGTGCATGTCTTTAATTTCAGCACTTGGGAGGCAAAGGTAGGTGGGTCTCTGTGAGTTCAAGGCCAGCCTAGTCTACACAGTGACTTCCAGATCAGCCGTCTCTGTAGTGAGTACGAGGCTAGCCAGGACTACATGAGACCTTGTTTTGTTTTTTAAATCTATTTTCAAAAGAATATACATTGCTAGAAAAGCTTGGCAGAGCATTCAGATAGGAAGTCAAATTCATTCCATTTTGCTGTAAGAAAAGTAACAGTGGGACATGAAGAACTGAATCAAATGAAAAAAAGTCTCATGCCTTTTTTTATTTTTTAAACCAAGTTAATAATAGAACCATGAGGGACACTAAGCCTGGGCTGGGACAGCTTAGACAAGATACCTGAAGAGCACAAGGGTGAGCAGAGGAGGCTAGATTTCCAAGCTGTCTTCTGTCCTGAGAATGTACTTTTATGTAACACAGAACTCTACCTGTAACCGGTTTATAGCTTAAGCAATGAATTACAAGAGCTGAGCCAGAAGAGAAGATCCTGTAAAACTAAAGTGTGTCTGGCTGGTGCTGCAATCTTAGCTGGAAGCACAGTATACCAAGCCTCCTTCCACATTCCCTGGCAGAGCTTTGCTGTTCTGGTGCAGCGCTAACCCTGCACTGGGTGAGTGACGTCAGCTGTGGGGGTAACTTGCTCCTCCCCTTCCTGCTTTGGAGATGGGACCTTCTATACACAGGTTTGCTTGAGCTACAGATCTGGTCACTCAGATAAGACAGGAGGCCTAAGGTCACTCCCATTCTCAGTCCTAGTAACAGACCTACTGTCCTCTGCCATCCTGGGGGGTAACACGAGAATGGATCACTCCCCAGGTGAGGTGTACTCTGGGATCAAGATGGGCCACCCTTATTGGGTCTTCTGCTTCTGTGTATTACGCTTGCCAGTTACACAGACAGCAGAATACAGGCACTAGGGTTAGAAGGAGCCCGTACCAACCAAGTGAGAGCTCACCACAAGCTGGACATCAAGAAAAAGGCACACACGGAAGAACGTAAGGTGCTGCAAGTTCCTGCAGAACACGTGAGCCAGTGCAAAGGCGCTCTTACCTTCCATGGGGAGGCCGTCTTGGAATCTGCTTCATCCTAGTCAAAGAAAAAGGAGTCAGGCAGCATGTCATAAGCACAGAACCTTTCCAGTCAGCGACTGTGATCCCAGAGGAAACCCAACAGTTCATCTTCACTACTATGGAACTCAGAGCTGACTACCCAGCAACCAACCTAAGGCTGGTTGAAAGGAATCACTTAACACATAAAAATCCTCCTCCCCTTTTAAGATCTATTTTGTGTCAATGAGTGTTGTCTGCATGTATGTACATGCACCACCTGCAGGCCTGGTGCCCAGGGTGTTCAGCAGAGGGCATCAGATTCCTTGGAATTGAAGTTAAGGATGGTTGTGAGCCACCCATCATGTGGGTGCTAGAACTGATTTCAGATTCAACTCTATAGCTCCCTACTGGTTTTTTTTTTTTTTATGTTTTGGTTTCGCGAGACAGGGTTTCTCTGTACAGCTTTGCGCCTTTCCTGGATCTCGCTCTGTAGACCAGGCTGGCCTCGAACTCACAGAGATCCGCCTGGCTCTGCCTCCCGAGTACTGGGATTAAAGGCGTGCGCCACCGCCGCGGCCCGGTTTATTTTTTTCCAAACACAGTAAAAGAGATGGAAGGAAGAAATTCAATATAATGGTCATCTTTTCTTTAAGTCATACTAAGAGAATCCTTTGAAAAACAAACAAACAAATAATAAAGGAATAGTATTAGGGAAAAAATTTTAGAAAGATAAAGATCAAACATGTTTTGGGCAGGTAGGTGGTAAGCTCTTATAACCTTAGCATTAGGAGGCTGAGGCAGGATTGTGAATTTGCAGCCAGTCTGAGCTATATAATGAGTTCCATGCCAATCTGGGCAACACTCTAATAACAAAACACCCTCACTTTTGTTCTGGAGAATGGCAGGCAGCATAGATGCCTAGAATTTCCTTTTCACATTCTTACATAACAAAAGGTCTCTGTCATTCAGTAGCTCTTGCCTTTACATTCTTCCCAAAATCTAAATCCTTGCCAAGCTTGAGATCTACATGGAACCCTGTGACTTACCCTGGGCATCATGCCATACACTTCCTACAAGGAGAGAAGAAAATTGGTGTTAACACAGAGGAAACATGCTTCAGAATGCCATACAGTAAATGTAGGTGGAACGAAGAGCCACAGAAGACACGCTGGAAATCTAGCTGGGAAATCACTAGCTACTAGCTATCAGAACTCCAAATCTAATGCTTATACGTGCAACATTTATCTATTTAAGGAAGCCAATGGCAGCAGACATTCAGCTTCCACAGCTCTTTATGGGCTTAGGGAGAGCATGGGATGAAGTGTGAACTACACTGGCCTCAACTCTGTGTTATAGAATGTGGCCTTGCCCGGCGGTGGTGGTGGTGGCGCACACCTGTAATCCCAGCACTCGGGAGGCAGAGGCAGGTGGAGCTACAGAGTGAGTTCCAGGACAGGCACCAAAACTACACAGAGAAACCCTGTCTCAACAATAAACAAACAAACAAACAAACAAGTAAAGAAAGAAAGAAAGAAAGAAAGAAAGAAAGAAAGAAAGAAAGAAAGAAAGAAAGAAAGAAAAAGAAAGAAAAAAGAATGAGGTCTCTGGGGCTAGGAAGGACTCGAGGAAGAACCTTGGTCCAAGGTCAAGACACCCACCTGCTGCTGCACAGCCTGCACTTCCTCTGCCATCAGACCTTCAGACTCCAGGTCTTCAGCTACTTTGTTAATGTCCTTCAGCCGAGACTCATTGGCTTTCAGATCCTTTGAAGTAAAAGTCACAATAATTAAATACACAATAGCAAGTCAGGGGAGGGGGGACACTCTAAGTCCCCAGCACCGGACAAACACAGAAGCTGCAGAGAGAGTAAATTCTAAGTAAGTCCCCAGCACCGGACAAACATAGAAGCTGCAGAGAGAGTAAATTCTAAGTCATATAGATTACACAATCCATACGATCTTCACCTCAGTAATCTGCTGTCAGACCCAAGAGAACCAACTTCTTTTGTTTTGGTATTATTTTTCTGTGTGTGGTGGCGTGAGTGTGTCACAGTATACGTATGAGGTTAGGAGGACAACTTGTGCAAGTCAGTTCTCTCTGGCCACCAAGTGGGTTCTGGAGACTGAATTCAGAATAATCCCAGGCTTGGTGGCAAATGCCTTAACCCAATGAGCCATCTCATGTCCTGAGAACTAACCCACTCACCCCCTTTTTTTAGAGACAAGGTTTCTCTATGTAGCCCTGGCCATCGTGAACTTGCTCTGTAGATCAGGCTGGCCTTGAACTCACAGAGATCCACCTGCCTCTGCCTCCTAGTGCTGGAATTAAAAGTGTGCACCACCACTGCACCAGTGAGAACCAATACTTAAATATATACATATGGCTGGAGAGATGATTCAGAGGTTAAGAGCATTGATTGCGCTTCCAGAGGTCCTGAGTTCAATTCCCAGCAACCACACAGTGGTTCACAACCATCTATAAATGAGATCTAATGTCCTCTTCTGGCATGCAGGCACACAAGCAGAAAGACCACTGGATATACAAATACATAATAAATAAATAGATAAATCTTTATATATACGTGTACACACACACACACACACACACACACACGTATTTATTTTAAAAGCCAGGCAATGATGGTGCCTGCCTTTAATCCCAGCACTCAGGAGGCAGAAACAGACAGATCTCTGTGAGTTCCAGGTCAGCCTGGTCTACAGATTGAGTTCCAGGACAGCTAGAACTACACAGAGACACCCTGTCTCAAAAAACAAAACAAAACAAGGAAAACAAAAAATTTAAATGCCGCAGGGCGGTGGTGGCACACGCCTTTAATCCCAGCACTCGGGAGGCAGAGCCAGGCGGATCTCTGTGAGTTCAAGGCCAGCCTGGGCTACCAAGTGAGTTCCAGGAGAGGCGCAAAGCTACACAGAGAAACCCTGTCTCGAAAAACCAAAAAAAAAACCAAAAAAAAAAAAAAAAAAAAAAAAAAAAAAAAAAAAAAAAAAAAAAAAAAAAACCAAAAAAATTTAAATGCCAAGTTTTTTGTTTTTAAACTTTACTCACTTATTGTATGTGAACTGGTGTTTTGTCTACATATATGTCTGTGTACTACATGAGTTACAGGTACAGAGAGTTGTAAGTGTGGGTGAGGGGAATCAAACCTGGATCCTCTGCAAGAGCAGTCAGTGCTCTTAACTTCTAAGCCATTTCTCCAGCTCCTTAAAAAAATTTCCAATTATTAATTTTATGTCTCTGTTGTTTTTGCCTTCATGCGTGTTTATGTACCAAGTTTGTGCCTGGTGCATGTAGAGGAAGTGAAATGGAGGTATAGATGGTTGTGAGCCACTATGTGGATTATGGAAACGGAAGCTGGCTGCTGAGCCATGCCTTCAGCTCCAAGAACTAGGTATTTACACAACTCTGCAGCCACACTACAAGCTTCTCATACCTTCTGGAAGTCATCGAACTTTTTCTGCAGCACCTCAACCTGCTCCAAGTCTGCGCCAACCTCTTCACTCGTTAGAGCGGCCTCTTTCTCATTGATCCACTGCTGTAGCTCATTCGCTTCCCGGAACAACATGAACTTCTTACAACTCTTCTCCAACATGCCTTTCCGCTTCTCACCCAGTTCCAGCAGAGACTGATATCTGACAGAAGTCAAGAGGGTGACAAAATGGGCAAGAACCCAAAGATGCTAACACAGGACAACCACTAGGCATCTGAGGTGTGATCCAAGGCATGATTTTGTAATGATGATGCCTAGCAACAAAGGATCAACAAAGGATCAGAGCACACAAAGATGAGGATACTAAGCACCCAAACTACAGCTTCAGGGATAAGCGCACAGTGCACTGGTCATAACTGGCTGGGGCACACTCATCTCCAGGCCAGGTTTGCAATTATGATGACCACCGAAGCCTGAAACCAAGCACTTGGCACAGAAACAAAATGTTCATGCGGCTACACTGGAGAGATGAGATGAAGCTACACAAAGATGAAACTACATAATACATATAAGGGAATGTCTTGGTTTTCATAATTCTCTGAGCAACCCCTAAGTGGGGGAAGATATGAACTTTAACACAGTCCAATACAGGATATTCCATCTCTGGCCAGCAGGACATTTCCATAGTCATCTGTGTATTTTTCAGCAAGTTATTGAAAGAACATTTGGTATGTATACAACTTCATCATCTGCAAGACTTAAGAAGAATCAAAGAATTTTCTAACCCATGCAAACTAAGATACAAAAAACTCAGCTGCCACAATCTTTAGAGACACAAAAACAAATCTGATTAAGAAATCAAATTCGAAGTTTAAGAAAAATCTGAAAATCATCACTAAATCTAAGTTTCCCAAACAAATAAAAAAGTGCCAAGATACCAGAAATCAGAGCCCCTCAACCTCTAAGCAGCACTTCACTTCCTCCCTACTGAAGACTACGGCAAAACTGGCTGCAGGTTTATAGAGGACAGAGACTGCTCCTGTGTATCACAAAACTGGAGTGAACCAACACCATTCCAACACAAGCAGGCAGAAGCAGCCGGGGAGAGCAGTTCCATGGAGAGCTCTCCCACAGCCAGCAAAGCTGTGCTACAGACGTGGCAAGTCCCCTGCACCACTTTTCTGAATGGAGAGTGCTTTGGAGAAAAGCGGCAGAGGGAGAATGGACAGGCGTAGAGTGGACATGGGGGCTCAGCGAGGCTCTCAGCCTACTCACAGTTCTTCCACCTGTTTCATACGCAGAGATACACTGCCGGCCTCCTTAGTTATGCGTGTCCTGCACAGAGGGGGTACAGCAAAAGCATGCACACATTAGTGGGATTAATCCACGGGAATGAAAAGCAGCAGCTCCGACTGGTGCCATGATGGCAGATGCTTGAAGTGGAAAAAACTCAGGAATCATTCAAAAGCTCTCAGAAGCAGCCCAGGCCATGAATAAAAATCACAGTGGAGAAACAGTAGGAAAATTAAATGAGAGGGTTAGTTTACCTTCGTGTTCCTGACAAGTCTGCTACACTTAAGGCAGCGTTCCCTGTACTGCAAACACTAAACTGCACAGAGCAAGGCCAGGGGACAGAAGAGACTTGAAGGACAGTGCTGAGTCTAACAGCCAGTTCAGCAACACTATCTCCATCAATACTGTGCTCTTTTATGACCCAGGCCTGTGACAAGAACACAAACTCAAGTGTCCCCTTGTGTATGCAGGAACAGTGAAGAACTCCTAAGTGAACAAATGGTTCTTGTCATTTCAACATCATTAAGGTCAGAAAAGCTCTTATTCTAAGCCCTACTGGACTTAGAAATCTATGTCCTGGGTATTTCCTAGGTGCCCGAAGCTGTTGACTTCATTAGCAGAGTAAGGTATGCACTACAGGACAGACATACAGTACAATATGGGGCTTATCTATATGATGAGGAGAAAACCAGCTTAAAAAATAAATTACATTCTCTGAATCCAAAGCTATGGAAGAGAGAGCAGCTCTCTAGGCAGCTGTCCAAGGGGGGCAGAGCCAAGGGGTAAGATATCTGAAAATGCAACCCCAAAAGAATCTTGCCTGCAAGCCAAAGGCTAACATTGTATCAAGTAGTAAAATGTGGTGTAGAAAAAGCAGCCCAGAAGCACAGGAAAAAACAAGTGAGATTAAGGTATTAGTCCAGAATTTGGGCTCTAAAAGGGGAATTTGTGGGTTAGGAGACTTGAGGGAAGCAGAAAGAGTACTAAGGGATCCAGAGACCCCAAGACACTGACTGTATCTGATTTGAGGGTCGGATTAAGCCCTGAGGGCTGTCTAGCCTGTGCTGTGTGTGTTCAAGCCCTTACTGGTTGTCAATTTGCCCCTGGCGCAGCGCAATGCTGCCCTGCTCTTCCAGGAGGTTCTCCCTCGAGGCTGACTGGGCGGGGTCAAGCTTCTTCACATATGCAGCTGGCACAAAACCCTGACGATCATTCACTTCCACTTTCCACCAATCCTAAGGGAGAGAAAAAGAAGACTGAAAGCATATTCTTTTCCTGAGAAAGACAAGAGCTTACACTGGCCTGTTTTTCTATTTTTTAATTTTGTGTCTCTGTGTGTATATTACAAGTATGTGCTCACACGTATGCCCACCGAGTCCAGAAGCGTGTGTCAGATTTTCTTGTAGCTGGAGTTACAGGGAGTTGTGAGTCTTGTGATGTAGTGCTGGGAACTCAACTCCTCTGGAAGAGGAGCAAGTGCTCCTAACTGCTGAGCAACCTCTCCAGTGCCCAAAACACTGGCCTATTTGCATGTGTATGTAGCAGACACACACAAAGGAGCTCTATTACTTCAAGAAGCCTGTGACAGATTAAAGTCACTCTGCAGTGCCACACACGGAGAGTTACAGGTTAAAGATGCAGTTAACCATGGAGGCCAGCCTTCCCATGTGCAGTTAGTTCAAAACTATGCTGTCCAACACTGTAGCCACTAGCAACACAGACCTATTTAGCTTTTGTATATTGGAACCAAACTCACCAAGAACTTCAGTTATACTAACTATAATTCAAGTGTCTGCCATATGTGCTTAGAAGTTACCATGGGCACAGCAGACACAGTATTTTCAACCTCACCTTTAAAATATGGCAGGGAACACTGCTCTTGTACAAACTAGGTGGACCAGAGAGTTGGATTTTAGTTTAAAAGATGTTAATGACAGATAAGACTCACAGGCTTCCTTAATCACTAAGGATGGGCTCAGAGTTCTCTAGCAACGGCCAGAACAGTTCTTTGACCTTAACTAAGATGGGAAGCAGCATCCCTCATGACCAGTCAAGTATTATGCAAAGGAATACATCCCTCCCTTCAAGGACAGTGTCATACAAGCAAGTGCTAAGGAACTAAAGCTGATGTACTGGGCAGCATTTAATTTGAAGATGAAGTGTATAAGGTGTATCACAGCTGCCTTCAACTATCTGCTAATTTTGAGCTACAACTATACAGTCTAGATGAGTAACCAACAGACAGGCTCAGTAGGATACAGTGCCTGTCCAGCCTCCATGAGGTCTTGTCTTCCAGGGCCAGCACCATAAACAACTACCACCAACAGTGTAAGTTATGGAGCAAATAAATCACGCCTCAAAAGGGAGAATGTTCAGCCAGGAACACTTGATTTTGATTGATTGTGAAGATCCTGCAAGTGACTCGTGGCACTACTTGCACATGTCAAGACTCCAGAGGATTGATCTAATACTTCCCTAGTCATATGTGGCTCTGGATAAATGAAGAGTGACTGGGATTTTGATAAAGTAACACTCTTCTCTTCCCATTCTACCCAAGGATATCCAGCAGAGAACATACTCCACGGTGCTGATGTACCCAACCCTGGCCATCCTGTGCCTTGCCTTGTTGGTGCTGTTGAGCAAGGTGAGGATATCCCCTTTCTTCATGGTGACCTCACGAGGGCTCTTCTCCTGATAGTCATAGAGAGCCAAGACTAGCTCCTTCCCGGTCTCATCATCCATGGGGGCCACTTGTTGCTAACAATCCAGAGGAAAGGCAAAATGATTAAATGTCACTCATAATGTGTCACCTAAGCACACAACAGTCCAACTTTAACAGATATATTAAATACACACTTATGAGAGTTCTTTTTTTTTTTTTGAGACAGGGTCTCTATGTGGCCCTGAAACTTAAAAAGAACTTTGTAAAGAGCCATATAGACCAGGCTGTGCTGTGGGATGGTCTGTATGTCAAATGTGTTGCTGATTGGTCAATAAATAAATCACTGATTGGCCAGTGGCCAGGCAGGAAGTACAGGTGGGACTAACAGAGAGGAGAATTGAGAGAACAGGAAGCTGGGTCAGGGAGACACTGCCAGCCTCCATGATGACAAACAGCATGTAAAGATGCCGGTAAGCCACGAGCCATGTGGCAAGGTATAGATTAATGGAAATGGATTAATTTAAGCTGTAAGAACAGTTAGCAAGAAGCCTGCCATGCCCATACAGTTTGTAATCAATGTAAGTCTCTGTGTTTGCTTGGTCGGGTCTGAGCGGCTGTGGGACTGGCAGGTGACAGAGATTTGTCCTGACTGTGGGCCAGGCAGGGTAACTCTAGCTACAAGGCTGGCCTTGAACTCATTCTGGAGAGCTGTCTGCCTCTGCCTCCTGAGTGCTAAGATTAAAGATTTATGCCACTACACCCAGCTCCTTCAGAGTTCTTTACTGAAACTACTGAAAGTGATTTGTTCAAGCTGTTGAGCATTAAAACAAATATATGACTGAAAAATCCAGATATGGTGGCTCATGTGTATAAATAAAGCACTTGAGAAGCTAAAAGGGAAGAATTAATTAGTTTGAGGCCTACCTGGACTATAAAGTGAGACCCTGTTGAAACACCAAAAGGGGGGTAGAGTTAACCAAACAAAAACTCTCTTCAATTAAATGTGCCTGACTGTAGACCTTTGTGTGAGAAGAATGTTGCCCATAGCAGGTATGGTGACATGTGCCTTTAATCACAGCACTCCAGCAACCAAAGCAGAGGCAGGCCATTTACTCAAGTTTGGGGCCAGCCTGGTCTACACAGTGAGACCCTGTCACAAACAAACCCAAAGAATACTACCCACGGCCTTAAATGTCTGTCAATTTCCCTTGCCTCATCCTGGGCCCTCAGTACTCTAGAACTAGAACGGCAGCACTACTTACCCGGCATGACTGGGCCTGCTCTCGCAAAGCCTGGATGCTGCTGCCATAGGCGCTGAGATCAGACATCAAAGCTTCATGCTTCTTGAGCAGAGCCTGAAACCATACACATGGAACCTTGTCTGTCTTCAGAGGCCCTTGCCATAAGAAGACATGACTGCTAGCTGTTCTGTATACTCCTAATTTTTTTTATATTTTGTAAAATACATTTTTAAAATTGTTTGAGAATATCATACAATAGTAGTGCACCTACATCTCCACTCCCCTCTCCCCTTCAACTACTCCCATACTTCCCTCCTTTTCTACAATTACTATTCTCTCTCCGTACGCACGCACGCACGCACGCACGCACTCTACTGAGTAAATTTATTGCTGCACATATATGTATTTGCGTCCGGGGCTGACCACTTGTGACTGGACAACCTACATGGGAGCTTGTCTCTGGAGGAAATGGATTCTCCCTCTCTCAGCCGCTGATCACTAATAGCTTTTCATCTAGGGGTAGCACCTTGTGGAATTTTCCCCACTCATGTTGGCTTATACTTCTTCCTGTGTGTGCATACACAGTGGCTCATGCATGGAGGTCAGAGGACAACTTGCAGAAGTCAGATCTCTGATTCCACTATATGGGCCTGGGCATTGAACTCAGGTCAACGGACTTGGCACAAGTGCCTTTACCCACTGAGCCATCTTTGCCAGCCTGTCTACTGCTGAGTTACAATCTCCTCTTTCCCCCTGCTTTACCTGGTTGCAAAGTATCTGAAATATGCAGACACCCACAGAACTGTTATCTCACCTACCTGGGAATCCCTTTTTACAAGGCTACTGTGTCACTCCCCACTAACATATCTCCTGCGTTTTGGTTCTCTGTGAAGGCTCAACTCACCTAGGGAGGGTTTTGGCACTGGGAATGGAATCCAGAACTGTGTACATGCTACACCAGTGCTTTACCACTGGGCAGTGGCCCCAGATCTCTCATTCTGTTTCTGACAAGACTGTCAAGAGGTAGGTCTGGAGACAACTGTCTCAGACCTTCATGAATCAAACATGAGAGTTACAGTAAAACAACAGATGATTAGTAAAAAGGGTACACGCGTGTTGGTGTATGCACTGAGTGTTGCATGTACATGCATTGCTAAGTTTACAAAAGGTGTCAGTGTTGGTTAGCATTCTTGCATAAGATGGTCTGACTACATGTCTGCATTCACATGATGAAGAATAAATGTGACTTAACAGTTGAAGGTGGGTGACAAGCAGTCTTTTCTTTGGTCTTGAATTTCCAAAATAAAAAGTAAAAAAGATTCCTAATCACCTTAAAAAGCAGCTGCAGGATACTTCCCCTTTCCTACAACACCTTTTCCACTACTTTGCTTTCTACTCTATGGCCGGGCCCATTTCCCAAATACATGCGATGCTCAGGTCTGAGCTACCTCAGCAGAGTCCTCATCCTTCCCATAGTCGGTACTGCCCACAATGGGCTCCTTCTCCCGCATCCAGGACTCAGCCTCGTTGGCATCGGCAAAGTACTGCTGGGCCTGCAGTGAGTCCTCTAGATCTTGCCTCCGCTGGGAGGCTTTGGCTTTCAGTGCCTCCCACTTCTGGTTGAGCTCACTCAGTTTGGCCTTCACGTCCTCGGCAGCAAAATGGCCTGGAGAGATGAGGGTAAGAAGCACACTGACTGACAGCAAAACTCCCAGATGAGGCCTGGTCAGAGCCACTGACAGAACGAGACGGGGCTCAGTCTTGGCCTCACTAGCTGGGTCCAGGTCCATGTACTGAGCCAAGAGGGTAAAGACATAAAGAACACCACCAGGTCTAGTCAGTGACCACACTTACTCACCTTCCTCCACCATGGCATTTCCCTTCTGTGTCACCGCTTTGATACGGGGTTCATGCCCAGCAATTTCTGCTTGTAAAGCTTGATGTTTCTTTAGCAGATTCTGGACTCCAATTAGATCTTTGCCTAAAAGCAAAATCCATTCTCTTGTCAACCGGCACTGAAGTGACACTATGGGCTCCCAGCAGTGCTGCAGTACAGGGGTCTAAACTTCATCTCACTCCCTCTGACAGAATCCTTTATGCTATGGGATGCTGCAGTGGCATGGTGCTGCCTGGGACAGAGAGACTAACCTCTATTAGTGGATGCAGCAATAGGCTCCTTTTCTCGAATCCAGGTTTCCTCATCCTCCACATCCCGGAAGAGCTGCTGCAGACGAAGAGAATCTGCCAGCTTCTGCTTCCGGGCCACCATCGGTTCTTTGAGAGCTTCATAGCGAGCCACAAGGGCCTCTTGCTTCTTCTTAATGTTTTCGGCATCGAAATGGCCAGCATCTTGGAACTGGCGGGCCTGAATTGTGATGCCATCAATTCGATCCTGGGAACAGGATGATAAGGTTTGAAAACTGCAACCAACTCCCAGAGACTCTTCTCTGCACATCTCCAGCCTATTACTTGGTGTGAGGATTCATCAGACACCAAGAAAAGTTAACACGGTGCTTGCCCTACCCTGAGAATGTTTGTTCTGCCACGGCCTTCCCTCACTCTAGGCTCCCGGAGAGCACTGAGGGAGAACACTTTGAATAGAAGCATGTAGCGTCCTGTAAGACAGCCATGTATTTCTTTCACGTTCCCCCAACACTCATCATTCTCCTATTCAGCACCGCCTTGCTCCACCACAGGTCCCATTCCCCACTCCACCTGGTGAGCAGCCACATCTGCCTCTAGCAGGGCGTGCTTCTTCTGGAGGTTCTGGACATTTGTGAGGTCTTTGCCATAATCATCTGAAGCCAAGTGACCTTCGACTTCATACAGCCACAATTCAATGTCCTCAACATTGCGATTAAATTGTTGCTGCTGGTTGGCTTCACGGAGCTTTATTCCTGGTCAAGGGAGTGGGTTTAATTTTCTGTTAGAAATGCGATTCATTAATACTGATCATGAGCCATGGTATCATGGTGGAGGATTATGGTGAGAATCTTAGTCACTGTCCAGTTTTACTGAATAGGTGAAAGAAAACCTCTAATATGACCTCTGCTATACATTTTACAGGCTAACTGGAGGCTGTCTGGAAAGCATCTTTAATTTTATGAGATACTATTCCTGGATCACAGCTAATCTGTGATTTTAAGTGAGAAGGCTCAATTCATTCCCTTTAGTCTCTCCAACCAACCACTACCTTCAATCACACTTACCAAATGATCAAAGTATTGAGAATCCAAGCCAAGTAATCCCTACATAGCAACAATCCTTAACAGCAAAACTATCACTCTACCCTTCCTGGGTGGTATCTAGTCCTAGAACGCTGAGCCAAAGAGGAATGTTCAGTTTCCCAAATGCACCTATCACCAAACACTTTTCTACTTTCTCCTACCTTTCAGTTCTGTGGCCTCTAGAAGTTTCTTCCACAAACTGATGACCTCATTCATACGAGCTGCTACTTCTTCCTTGGCATAGTGGTTGACATCAATCAGCTTTTGCCCAGCTTTCTCTAGGGCATCAATACGGCTCTGGTTGGCTGAAAGCTCAGCCTCAAAAGCCTGATGCTTCTGGACTTTGCCTTGCAGGTTGGATGGGTCCTGCCAATCAAAACAAGAGGGTTCTGCTTTAAACCTGAGTATGCAGAGTTACTTCATGTCCATAAAGGAGTCAGCATATGTTAGCTAGTGTGGTTTATGGAATCCCTTCGTTAATTTTTTGTTTTGTAGCTCCAACTAGCATTAGAAAAGGTAATTTAGCTTACACAAGTACCACGTGACAAAACTGATTGTACGTTACTTTATACGCCTCGTCAGTGGCAGTTTTCATCTTTTCGTTGACCCAGCTTTTGAGCTCATCAGAATCACGGAAGAACTGCTGCAGGTGGAAGGAATCGGCCAGCTGGGCCCGGCGGTGCATTGCTCGCTCATGGAGGGCATTTCGGCGGCTGAGGAGCTGAAAGACAAGGAAGGACCATGGGATTTTACAGTTTATGCTCCCCAAAAGGTGGCCAGCTCAACTGAACCGCAACAAATATCTCAGAAAGGGAACCTGCACACTGTAAGAAAGGAGTAAGATAAGCCCAGGGGACTCACAGCATCTCGGCGAGTAGCCACATCCTCCATTGCGTAGTGGTTATTTTGGATTAGCTTGGTTGCAAACTCATCCAGTGCCTAGAAAGGAAGGCAAGAGTGGTCACTAAGCACCGCAACCCTAGCCTAGGCTATAGAGAAAAGAGAAAACATCCTAATCTTAACAGTCAAGGTCTGCATTGAGTCATGCACCCACCACTGGGCCCAGTTGGCTGATTATGCTCACCTGCAGGCATGTCCAACCTGTGGCTCATGAGCTGCATGTACCCTAGGATAGCTATGAATTTGGTCTAACACAAAATCCTAAATGTAAAAGGTTATGAGAATGAGATCCTTTTTTTTTTTTTTTACTTGTAAGTATCTGGTTCTCAAGAGTGAGCTCTTACAGACACAGACATCACTGTTGCAAGTGACCATGCCTGGAGGATTCTGCTTGATGTTATGAAAGAGCACAAGACTGCTCATTCCCCTCAAGTGTGCAGACATCAACTGCTGCAGGAGCCCCTCACACGTTTTCTTTACGGAATGAGCACGTGTTGCCTTACTCCGATTTAGTGTCAGTCAATATATCTGAATTTGGAGATTTCCATCAAGTGATTCTGCTCCATATAGCTGTGTTACGTGTACAAGAAAATCGAATGATCTCATCATGAGGTCTTACATATTCCTGGGAGTACTGTGCAGACAGCTCTCAAACCTCTTAGAAGGGGATTGTTTACTCTGTGGACCACATGACAAGAAGGGTCTTACTGTGATTTTTTCTTCCTGGGCACTGAGAGATTTCTCGAAGTCCTCATGCTTCTTCAGAAGAGCTTCCACACTGTCTAATGAGTCACCCAAGTCCTCGTTTAGCAGGAAGGCCTGGAGAAAGGAAAGCCAGAGTGCAGCATCAGGGACTGCTCCTTCATCTGCAGCCCCAAAACAAAAGCACACTTTTGGCAAAACACAGACAGGAAATATTCTATGGCAATTAGGCTTCTGAGACCACTACTGCAAAGTCTAGTCTTTTATATGCTTTTATTTTATTTTATTTATTTATTTTTTTTTTGGTTTTTCGAGACAGGGTTTCTCTGTGTAGCTTAGGCCTTTCCTGGAACTTGCTTTGGAGACCAGGCTGGCCTCGAACTCACAGAGATCCGCCTGGCTCTGCCTCCCGAGTGCTGTGATTTTATATGCTTTTAAAAATCAACCAGGAGGCTGAGGGGGCAGGAGGAGGGGGGGAGGGGGGGATCTGTAGTTGGTATGTAAAATGAATAAAAAATTTCTTTTCTTTTTTTTTTTTATTCAGAGCTGAGGACCGAACCCAGGGCCTTGCGCTTGCTAGGCAAGCACTCTACCACTGAGCTAAATCCCCAACCCTGAAAATTTCTTAATAATAATAATAAAAACCCTTAAAACATTGTCATATAGTACCTGATATAGTGTTTTTTAAAAAAATCAACCAGGAGGGGGATGGAGAAATGGTTCAGTGGTTAAGAGCACTGGCTGCTCTTCTAGAGAACCTGGGTTCAATTCCCAGCACCAGACAGCTCGTAACTGTCTATAACTCTATAACTCCAGTTTCAAGCAATCGAGCACTCTCACACAGACATACACATAGGCAGAACACTAATACACATAAAAATAGGAATAAATAATTTAAAAAAATCAACCAGGAACACTTAAAATAATCTTTACCGTATATTCTATCCAAACATTTTTCTAACTATTTCTTTTAAGGGAGGAAGGATATTGAGACAAGGTCTCACTATGCAGTCCAGATGCTCTTTCACTTTCTTTCTTTCTTTTTTTTTTTTTTTTAAGATTTATTTATTTATCATGTATACAGCATGTATGACTGCAGGCCAGAAGAGGGCACCAGACCTCATTACAGATGGTTGTGAGCCACCATGTGGTTGCTGGGAATTGAACTCAGGACCTCTGGAAGAGCAGTCAGTGCTCTTAACCTCTAAGCCATCTCTCCAGCCCCGCTCTTTCACTTTCTAAGCAGCTCAGCTGATCTCAAACTTGTGACCCTCCAGCCTTAGCTTTCTGAGTACGAATGCAAATAGGTACCAACCCCAGCTCTCACATAGCTCTTGTAGCTTCTCTTACATTCAGATTACACAGAAGGCTAAATTCTAATTTTTTAGAAACCCTTTTGGTACTGCACAAATCTTTTCTCAGTGCCTTCCTGTCTCAGCAATGTCACAGGCAGACAGGGCCAAAAGAAACCTGCTCAGTTCCCTTCCTCACTCTATCCAGTACTGAAATGGCTCTGATGTCCTGAAACAAATTCAGCACTTGCTGGAGAGAGAGGGCATGACCCTTGTCCTTCCCTGGTAGGGGCTCCTGATGAACATTACCTCCTGCTTGCTCATCCAGTTGTCCACCTGCTCAGTGTCACGGTAGAAGAGCTGCAAGTCCATGCACTGCTCATACTGTTGCCTCCGAAGCTCCCACAGCTCCAGGAGGGTGGTTCTCTCCTCTGAAAGGATGCTCAGCTTGGGGAACAGGAAGCAAAGTTACCTTCCACCTTCTGGGAGACACAGAGCTGCTCATGCTAGGCTTTAGGCATTTCTTTGTGTGATAGCACTTAATGTATATAAGCTCATCATGAGAAATATACAAATACTACAGAACCAGGATGTGTGTACTATCTACAAGTACCTCATCCTGACTAACCTAGAATTTACTGTCATATTATCATAAACATTTTAGGTAAAAATGCCAAGGTGACTTGTAGATAGATGAAAGACTCTGATACCATGTAAACAGAGGATGGATTGTCAAATGAGAGCTGTCAATTGAGTGGGCATCCCAAACCTGTTAAGTTCGTTCATGAATGCCTGAGACACTTTACAATTTGTTTCCTATTTGTTCCAACTACTAGTGTTAGGTATGCCTGAAAGTTAAAAGAATAAAAAATAGTCTCTTGGTCTAATATATTACACATACAAATTTCCCCGCTCCAAGACAGGCTCTATATAGCCCTAGATGGTCTGGAACTTGCTATGTAGACCATGCTGACCTCAAACTCACAGAGATCTGCCTGCCCACCTCTTCCTCCCCAGTGCTGGGATTTAAAGGTGTGTGCCACCCCGACCAGCCACATGTATCTTTTTTAAGTCTCTATAGGAAAAAGCTGCCCCTTAGTGGCCGAATCTTGGGCTAATGCGTGTTCTCAATGGATGGTGGGCCCCTAGCTGGTCACAGGGATAGAGGAGCATTCTCTGGTCCTGGCTTCCACTCTCTTACCTTCTCCCTCACTTCATCAGAGGCATAGTGGCCAGCTGCGAGCAGAGCCTGCCCAGACTCATCGGCAGACTTGAAGCTGTCTTCATGAGCATCGATCTCTCCCTGCAGAGAAAAAGAGATAGCATACTCCAGCATCTTTTGGGGGAGGGACGGGTGGCAGTGACACCAACGGTTGAATTTCAAACACCCATTAGCAAGTGAGACCGCTAAGAAAAGAGGGAGAGCGGCAGGTTTAAAGTGCTGCCTGTCAGCATCAGCTTCGGAAACCAAGTATGAAAATAATTATCTGCCAACCGAGAAGGGCTTGCCACCAGCCTGCAGGCCACGTGTTCACATAGATCCAAGCCCTCCTATTTACTGTTCATTCTTTTTTATGCCACACAGACTTGCATACTACAGTTCTATAGTACCCAGTAAAGTGAATCCCTCCCTTCCTCTACCATGTTTCTCAAAATTGCCTTAGCTTTTTTGTGGACTTCGCTGACTCATTGCAAATGCTCTCAGTCCTGTTGGGCTTCTTCTCAAAAGATTCATCTGCCTCTGCCTCCCTAGTGCTGAGATTAAAATTACGCACTACCACACCTAACAAGTTCTTTAAACCTTTCTTGAAACAGGGTGGTAGAGGCACATGTCTTTGATCCCATCACTTGGGAGGGAGAGGCAGGAGGATCTCTGTGAGTTCTGGAAGATCCTGGAAATACTACCTTGTGCTCTTGATGCCTATCCAGCAGAGCTTCAGCACCAGCCACATCATTGGCCAGTTCATCTGCATTGATGAGGGCTTTCATTTCAGTCACCCAGCTCGTGAGGTCACGGAAGTCAGCAAGAAAGCGCTGAAGCCTTGGGAAAAATACAAAGTATGTCACTTCCAGTACTGGTCCCAGGACAAAAGATGGCTTTCCAACAGCTCTGAATTCTGTTCTCAAAAGACAACCATACAAATCCTAGACCTGGGAAAGGAAAAATTCACTGAACTTAAAGACAGCAGAAGGCAGAAAAATAGGTTCTGTTGTTCACGGTAACACACCCACCTCCTCACATTTTTTGCTGTTTGCGATGGGTCTCCCTATACTGTGCTGGCTAGTCACTGCCACTACCTCACTGTCTTTAACTTTCCTTTTATTCCCAGGGCCAACTCAAGGTGAGTAAGAAGTATCCTTTTAGGGTGTTTGGCCTGGGAGGAGGGGACTGGACCTACCTGGACTGAGTCTACCAGGTTGATCTCAGTCCTCGGGGAAGGTTTGCCCTGGAGGAGGTGGGAATGGGGGGTGGGCTGGGGGGAAGGTGAGGGGGGCGGGATGGGGGAGAACAAGGGAATCCGTGGCTGATATGTAGAACTGAATTGTATTGCAAAATAAAAATTTAAAAAAAAAAAAAAAAAGAAAAAGAAATGTCAACAGGAATAAAGAGCTACTATTAAAAAAAAAAAAAAGAAGTATCCTTTACCTTTCCAATTCTTTATTTACTAAGTTTTAATAGGCTACTCTACATGATACCGACAGTGATGGGGTATTTCTGTTCTGTCAGTCAAAGTGAAGGAAGAGCGGATAGAAGAACTTATGAAGTTATAAATACTATGTACAAACTATACTCTACAAAGTTGCCAGTCTCCAAAAGAATTTTAAGCCGGGTGGTGGTGGTGGTGGTGGTGGTGGCGGCGGCGGCGGCACACGCCGTTAATCCCAGCACTCGGGAGGCAGAGCCAGGAGGATCTCTCTGAGTTTGAAGCCAGCCTGGTCTACAGAGCGAGATCCAGGACAGGCTCCAAAACTACACAGAGAAACCCTGTCTGGAAAAAACAAAACAAACAAACAAAAGATTTTAACGTAGGTGAGGGAAAGTACTCTGCATTTTCTTATTGGTGACTCTTCACAGGGTACAGTAACATTTTTGGTATCTAAAATTGACCCTCTGCCTCTCCTGTCTATACAAGAATGAAAGAACCATGACTGCTAAGTACCAAAGTACCTGTATGAGTCATCAAGCCGTGCATGTCTCTCTGCTGCCAGAGTGCGGATCTGTTCCCAGTTGGTAATCAGCTCCTCCCGTTTTACCTGGATCTGGCTGGCACTCAGAGGGTGTGACTGTTGCAGACGGTCAGCCTCAGCACACAGAGCTTTCACCTAGAAACAGACTCTTATCAGCACCACTCTCCTGCCCTTGCCAACTGACTTAAATAATCAGTGGCTTTCAAACCCATCATGTGGCCGGGCAGTAGTGGCGCACACCTTTAATCCCAGCACTGGGAAGCAGAGGCAGGCGGATCTCTGAGTTTGAGGCCAGCCTGATCGACAGAGTGAGCTCCTGGACGGGTAAGGCTTCAGAGAGAAACCCTGTCTCATAAAAACAAACAAACCCACCTTATCCTCTAGAGCAGCAAGATCTCTCTCCAGACCCTCGTGCTTCCGAAGCAGAGCCTGCACACTTGCTAGGTCTCTGCCAAAGTCATCAGAGGCCATTAACTGTTCCTTCTCCTTAATCCAACCAATGGTCTCGTCCACATCCCTAGAGAAGAAGGACCAGTCAACCCAGTTATGCAGCTGTCCAAGTGCACTGGGAACACCACAGAGGCAGAGCGCTGCTCAGCTCTCACAGCCCCAGCACCTGTTGAAGCGTTGAACCTCAGCAGCACCAAACAGCTTCCCCTGCCGTTGAAGAGCCAGGCCTTTCAGACGCTGCCACGCTGCATTCACCTCATCCTGCTTGGTCTTGATCAGCTCCTCTTCCGGATGCTGCTCCTACACAAGGAAGAGAATGGGCCAATCTATGTGCCACCTCTGGCCTCGGCAAGTTATTCTAGGCCTGGCTCCAGAGCACAAGCAAGTCTTCACAACTGTGAAGAAGCTCGGGTCTGTGTAAAAGGAAGAGAGCTGCAGCTCAAGAGAGAATCCATTTCTTTGAATAAACTGTTTTCTATCCCTAGCTCCAAAAAAAAAAAAAAAAAAAAAGAGGTTGCAGAAGACTAGTCTAGTCCCAGCACCCACATGGCAGTTCACTACCATCTGTAATTTTAATCCCACGGGATCTGACATCCTTTTTTAGCCTCTGCAGGCACCAGGCACACACATAGTGCACATACATACATACCAGCAAAACACTCACATGTAAAATGTCTAAAGCTTTAAAAAAAACAGACAAGCTCCCTTTCACAGGACATCCTACAAGTCCCCACGAAGCTGTGAGCAGCACACATCAATCTGCTTCCCACCTGGATGAGTTTGGCAGCAAACTGGTTTACTTCATTAACCCTTTCTTCATGAGCAGCCAGATCAGTTTGAAACTCTTCAAATTTCTTCTGCAGGACTTCCACATGTTCCAGGTCCTGGCCCAGCTCCTCAGAAGTCACAATTGCTTCCTATTCAGGGAGAGAACCAGCTTGAGCCACTGGGTAATAGTCAATTAACAAAGGTTGCCATGAAGAAGAGACATTAGGGACGAGGCCACATTCACTTTAATGGAAAACTCTCTATGCAGTTTTTCACTTCTGTCCTCTAGTGTTCTGTCCCAGAGACCCTAAGTTTCAGGGTTACAAAATCAAAGGTTCCTAGATAGCAGCTGAGATAGTCTCCCCCTCCCATCCTCCATCTAACCTAGGGCTGCCAACTGCATTAACACTGTCTCTCAAGGCAGACCACAGGGAGGCTCCTTCCTCTCGGGGGAGCCTAGCACACCTGCCCTCAAAGCATACCTTGTCATTGATCCAGTCCATCACATCCTCACACTCCCGCAAATACTGCACCAGCTTCTGTGCCTGCAACAGTTTGACTCCTTTCTCCCGCATCTTCTCCAAAAGCAACTCCCACTGGCGGTGCAGCTCCATCAAACGTGTCTGGAGGTTAAAAGTCAGACCTTTAAACCAGGCATGGTGGCACACACCAGGAGGCAGAGGCAGGCAGATTTCTGAGTTCCACGCCAGCCTGGTCTGCATAGTGAGCTCCAGGACAGCCAGAGCTACACACAGAGACCCCGTCTCAAAAACAAAACCAAAACTAAAAAAGCCAGTGAGGTGGCTCTGGGCACCCTCTTGCCACTCGAGCCTGAGGCGCTAACTCAATTCCCAGAAGCCACAGCTGAAGGAGAGAGGAGATTCCTGAAAACTGTCCTACGACCTCCAAATGTGCCCTGTGGTACACACTCCTCTCGTGCACTCTCTCATACAGCAGTAAAATTAAACTTAACAGAATTACAATGTGAAAATCTTTGGATAACAGGAATGGAACACCATCAGCTCTCACATGGCTCTTCAGAGAAAAGGCTTTGGAGGGCCTTACAGTGACAGTTGTTGAACACAACATCTCAAGCTAAGTTCAAACCTCATCTCCATAGCAGCCCCAGAGCATAGTCTTTACTTCCCAGCATCATTGGGTGTTCACAGTACAGACCCAGAAAGGACCTGAGAATGGGGGAAGCTAAGAAAACCATTTCAGCCTGTGTGCTGTGTTCTGGCACTTGATTCCACCTTGGGGCCTTGATTATGCCCACCCTAAGATACTGGGAGTTTCTGGGTAACACTGACAGGCAAAGATATACCACACAGGTTCAAACACAAACAGAAATGGAATCTGGGATCCACCCATGTTGAGATGTCACTCTCAGCAAGAGAAAAAACGAAACAAAACAACAACAAAACACTTTGAAAGCCAGGGGAACAGTCAGCATGGGTGGAATCTCTTACAAGCAAGCAGGAAGGTTTCACCAGCAGAGGGCGAGCTGTGAGGAAATGAGAGCTCACACAGTTCACTGCACAGCGCCATGACTAGAAGGAAATGGAAGGCATCACAAGGCAATACTCCACCTACTCGGATGTGAGACCCAATGTGGGTGGCCGTGACTATGGGGCGCCAAGCTGTCCGGTATGGTGTGAAAGTCTAAACCAGTGACAAGACAGGTTATACAGGACACAGACACAATCTTCTACTCCACCCATTTTCCTTTGTGCTAATGCTGCCTGCCAAACTAAACTGCTAACTTTTGGGACAAATAAACTGCCAAGGCAGGTCAGGATCACTATGGAAAGTGTGAGCCCAATTACTAGATGAGAGAACTCTGTGCTTAAGAATGGGGCTACAGAGACTAACCAGACCTCACCTTCAAGTCCACTGTTCAGCCACACAAATTTCATTTTCACACAGTCAAGTCATGACTAAGGTACTGGCACAATTTTCTCAGCCCTGAAAGTCAGAGAGGGCCTGGCTACACAGGCTGCCTACAGTCTAGGAAGAAGAGCAGGTAGGGCAGCAAGAGCATTAAGGAACTGCAGAACTCAGGGTGAGAAAGAAGGTCTGGCTCTGACTCAGGCCATCTCTTAACATGGCCACGAGCCAGGAGTGGGAGCTTTCAAGATGCAGACACAGCAAACATTATGAAAAGATGGGCATGGAATACACTGGAAACAGCACAGGGAAACTCTGCTTCTTGGCTGTGGGACTTCAGGTAGCTTACTCAAAATTCTCTAAGCCTCAGTATTTCTGCCTTTCCATGACACGGAGAAATGGAAACCTTGTAAGCTTGTGAAAATTAAAGACATTAGCCAAGTGTCTTGTAGTACCTTAGCAGCTACAAACAGCAACTTGACAAATGCTAGTTAACAGTGTATATAAAGCTGCTTTGATAAGCTCTCCAAATGGGGCACAAATGAACTCAGCATTGGGTCCTCTCCCAAGATGAATGCCCAAAGTCAAACACTTGGTCTGTTTCTCTCAGGTCAATCTGTAGCTGGGTTATACTATACAATCTCATATACCCCAGTAAAACTTCAGTTAGGGAGTAAGAAGCCAGCTGACTTTATTTACTATAGGTCTATATTAAAAACAATGGAAAATACTTGTATTTAATTGAAAGATGTAATACATTAGTAAAATGAATTTAATATAATTAAAGAGTTGGTAATAGGACAACTGACACTCACTTTTCTTACAATCATTACTAAGAACAGTTTTAAGAGTTCCTAATCAAAAGCCTCGATTCAGCCAGGGGGTGGTGGCCCATGCCTTTAATCCCAGCACTTGGGAGGCAGGCAGAGGCAGGTGGATCTCTGAATTCTAGGCCAGCTTGGTCTATAAAATGAGTTCTAGGACAGGGCTACACAAAGAAACCTTGTCTTGGAAAAAAAACAAAGACAAAAACAAAAACCAAACCAAACAAACAAACAAAAGCCTAGATTCAGTAAGTAGGCAGATAGGCTGGTCCACTTCAGAACACCCAGAGCAGACAGACACCAGCGGAACAAATATGACACAAATGTCTATGCTGGGAACTATCAGCCTGGCTCCTAGCTTCCTCAAAATGTCTACTGAAGGAGAATGGGGGGTGATTACCCCTAGCTGAGGCTGAGAGCTTTTGTCTACATCTTCAAGAATGCTTGACAGGGGGTTGGGGATTTAGCTCAGTGGTAGAGAGATTGCCTAGCAAGCACAAGACCCTGGGTTCGGTCCTCAGCTCGGGAGGGGGGGCGGCGGGGGGGGGGGGGCAGGATATGGTAGCCCTCAATGCAATGTGGCTTTGGAGACAACCAAATAAAAGGTTAGATGAGGTAACACACACTACAACCCCAGCATCCGGGAGGCTGAGACAAGAGGATCCAGTTCAAGCAAAGCTTGTTCCGTACACCTAGACCGTGACACAAAGAAAGAAAAAAAAGACAGAACAAACAAAACATGTAGACAGCCAGGCAGTGGTGGTGGTGGTAGTGCGCCTTTAATCCCAGCACTTGGGAGGCAGAGGCAGGCGGATCTCTGAGTTCAAGGCCAGCCTGGTCTACAGAATAAGTTCCAGGATAGCCAGGACTGTTTCACAGAGAAACCCCATCTCGAAAAACCAAACAACAACAACAATACATGTAGACAAGAAGTATATCAAAGGGCTGAAGAGATGACTCAGTAGTTAAGTATACATCTCTCTTAGAAAGACCTGAGTTCAATTCACAGTACCCACATAAGGTAGCTCACAACCACCATTAACTCCTGCTTCAAGGGATCCAACACGCTCTTTTGGTCTCTGAGTGTTCATGAACATACATATGCACAAACACACATAATTACACACAGAAATTAAAATTTCAGTCAGTATCGCAAAGATAAGAGTATCTGCTTACGAGAAACTCAACATGGCGATGAGAAAAAGAGCGGTTTTCCCTTAATACTATGGTACTATTAAAGCATAGAAAACTGTCTTCTCAACTCCAAAACAAGTGGGCCCAAAGTTTGGAGATACCTGTCTCAAGGTTACCAATTATCCTCTGAAATACTAGAGTTAATAGACATAGAAGCAATCTTCCTCAACGTATGAATACATGCTAACTCATTCTACTCCAAGAATACTGTTCCTTATTACATACACAGACACTGGTTTCCAGTCATGCTTTGAATCACAGTAATACCTGGTTTGTTGACTTCTCTAGGAGACCTAGAGTCTCTTAAGTCTGGACAAGCCGAGCTCCCTCCTACCCTGCTCCTATAGGTGAAGCCTTCTGACCAAGTAGAGCTCCTACTCACCCGGATGGTTTCAGACGCAAAATGCCCTTCCGAGATCATCAGGTTCCCTGTCTCATCCAGCTTGACGATGGCTCCTGAGTTGGCCTGTACTTCAGCTTCAAAGGCTTGGTGCTTCTGGAGCTTTCCCTGGGAGTGGAACACAAGTGAGCCCCAAGTGTTCCACACAGCACTCCTCTTGTTCCATGGCAAAGGTCCCCTCTCCTCAGTCCCATTTCTTCTAGTGAGGAAGGCAACCACTCAAATACAAAGACTGCATCTCTACCACCTTGGCCTGTGAGCACATTCAACTTTGCAGGTAGAAGACAATCCAGAATATTTCAAATTTTATTGTCTATGGAAAGCAGTTTTTATCCAGACATCTAATTCCTTCTAGAAAGATAGGACCACGCTAACAGTTTTCCTAGCTCAGTGTTTAATCTAGCCATTCACATTCCACTTGCTTTAGAAGGCACAATCAAACCTTGCCTGCATTCTATTTCTTTAGTTTTAAGTTACATTCATTTTGTAGGTGTGTGTATGTGTGCAAACGTGAACATGCTATACCACCTGTTCTTTCCTTTCACCAGGTGGGTCTTAGGCTGGAACTCATACCCACTGAACCATCTTGTCAAACCCATTCCATTTCTTTCTTTCTTTTTAAAAAAACATTTCTGGTGGCTTACAACCATCTGTGATGAGGTATGATGCCCTCTTCTGGCCTGCAGGCAACATGCGGGCAGAACACTGTATACATAATAAAACTTAAAAAAAAAAAAAAAAAAGGGTTGGGAATTTAGCTCAGTGGTAGAGTGCTGCTTGCCTAGCAAGCGCAAGGCCTTGGGTTCGGTCCTCAGCTCCAGAAAAAAAAAAAAAAAAAAATTCTATGTCTGTGTCTGTGTGAATGTATGCCATGTATATGCAGGGGCCCAGAGGCCAAAGGAGGTCATGAGAGCTCCTGAAACTGGAGTTGTGAGACACCTGATATGGATGCTGGGAACCCATGACCTCTGTAGGAGCAGTGCATCTTCTTAACCACTCAGCCATTCCTCCAGCCCATAATTATATATTTTGGTAACAATACTGTTAGCATGCCAGTCCAGCAGGTCATGGTGGTGCGTTAATTTCAGCACACAGGAAGCAGGCAGGCAGATCTCTGTGAGTTTGAGGCTAGCCTAGTCTACATATCAAGTCAGCTAGGGCTTCAGATTAAGACCCTGTCTCAAAAACAAAACCACAATCCAAAATAACCAACAAGACCTTTCTTGGAAAAATGTTAGGAATTCCTGTGGCTTTGAGATAGTAGTTTAAGAGCTATCAGTTTAAGGCAGCAGTTCTCAACCTGTGGGGGTCAAATGACCCTTTCAGAGGGGTTGCCTAACATCAGAAAACAGATATTTACATTACAATACGTAACAGTAGCCAAAGTTACAGTTATGAAGCAGCAATGAAATAATTTTATGGTTGAGGTCATCACAACATGAGGAACTGTACTGAAGGGTCACAGCATTAGGAAGGTAAGAACCACTGGTTCTCAAGTATGCAGAAAAGAAACGGTCATGTCTGTAAGTTATGTCCCCACCATAGGGTCCTCTCCGAGCAGAGCCGGCCTTTGTGTCTGACCCACATTCTTCTAGCTACTCAATCTCTTTTGGGCCCCTGACTTCTGAGATGCAAGCATCCCAAGCAGCTCAGACATACAGACCTGCAAGTTGGTTGGGTCTTTGTAGTTCTCATCAGATGCAACTTGAAGCTTCTCCTGAATCCACTTCTCCAGCTCCTCAGCATCTCTTTGAAAAAACTGGAACCGATAGGAATCCTCCAGTTTTTGCCGCCGCAAGGTAGAGAGCTCCTTGAAGCGGTGGTACCGATCCAGGACCTGCTGCCGTCTCTCCTGGATGTCCTCTGCTGTTTCCAGCACTTTGACCCCACTTGGATCCATTTTCTGAAAAGACAGAATGCCTCAAATAAGCTCCACAAGACAAGAAATGAATTAGGCTTTCTGAAGGAAAGAATTAGAAAACCCTAACAATTGAACTATTAAGTAGTTGCTTCTAGGGACAAAGCCTTAATGAACAATAGCCATTTCAGTAGTTCTCAACCATCCTAACTCTGTGACCCTTTAATACAGTTCCTCATGTTTTGGTGACCCACAACCATAAAGTTTATTTTCGTTGCTACTTCTTAACTTTGCTACTATTGTGAATCGTGATGTAAATATCTGTTTTCCAATGCACTTGGGTGACCCCTGTGAAAGGGTCATTCAACCCCCCAAAGGGGTCATGACCTACATGTTGAGAAACTCTAAGCTATTTACTCCCACAGCACCTACCTACCTACTTTGGCCCCTCAGAGGATAATTTTTTTTTTTTAAAGATTTATTTATTTATTTATTTATGAGTGATCTATCTGCACGGACACCTGCACACCAGAAGAGGGCATCAGATAACATTATTGATGGTTGTGAGCCACCATGTGGTTGCTGGGAACTGAACTCTGGACCTCTCTGGATGAAGAGCCAGTGCTCTTAACCACTGAGCCATCTCTCCAGCCCAAGGACGGTAGTCTTGATGGCAATGAAAAGTGAAAGAGGTAAATGGAAGAATTACATTTCTATTAATTCTATAGGGGCTTCAAGATTCAAAGCAAACATCGTTATTTGAAGGATTATTGACAAATTCACTCAAAAAATCCTTTCATCTAGCTTGTGCATTTAATGTGTAGAGGTGTGAATGACTTTTTGAAATAAAGACAAGGTCTCATGTATCATAGGCTGGCCACTTGCTATGTAGCCACCAGTGCTAGATACAATTATGTTCCACCAACACATCAACACCACATTTTATGCAGTGCTGGGATCAAACCCAGGGTCCCTTCCAGTTACCGTTCCATGAACCATGTAGAAGGTCTAAAAACTACGGGGATAGAGGGATAGCTCAATGGTTAAGAGCAATAACTGCTCTTCCAGAGGTCCTGAGTTCAGTTCCCAGCAACCACATGGTGGTTCACAACCTTCTATATTTTTAGTCCCATGGGATCCAATGCCCTCTTTTGATGTGCAAATGTACATATAAACAAAACACCCATATACATAAAGTACTTAAATCTTAAAAAATAAAATAAATAAATAAAACAAAAAACCTTGTTACCAGAAATACCTGGGAGCTTTGCCCCTTGTCCTGTGAGGGTGCTGCCCATAGGAAAGAACAGCTCAGCATGTGCTGTGTGCACCTGATCAGCATTGAGAACAATATTTCAATAAAGATATTATCTTCCCGGGGAAGACCTGAAGTGATTTTAACTGAGGCATCTTGTCTTTCAAATTATACTCTATGGAACTACTTGTTTTGGCTGTCTAATTTCCCAATCTTTTTCCCCTTCCCTGTTTTCAGTGGTACTAGGCATCTAACGCAGGGCTTCTTGAATGCTAAACAAGCAACCCACCGAGCCACCATCTCTAGGGGTGGGTGGGTGGGTGGGTGCGCGTGCGCACACCTGTAGGTGCAGGGGTTTGCCAGACACCTTCCTCTATCTTTTTAAGAAATCCAGCACGGGAGAAGGCTCAGCTGGTAAAGGCACTTGCTGCCAAGCTTGATCAGAGCTGGTTCTCAGGATTCCTATGCTGCAAGGAGAAAACCCACTCACAAACTGCTGACCTTCACATGGTGGCACATGAGCCCCCCTAGACACACAAATATGTGTAATAACAATTTTAAAATACATATTATTAGTGTGGGATGGTGGTGGGAAGAGGAGGGAGGGAGGGAAGGAAAGTGTTAAGGATAGGCTTTCCTGTACCACAGCTCTTAACACCATCTCTCCGGCCCCCTTACCTATTTTCTGCAACAGGGTCTCTTCACTGAACCTGGAGCTTACTGCTTTGGCCTGGCTGTTCCAAGAGCTCCCGTTCTACCCCCATCTGAGTCACAGAAGCACACTGCCATGTCCAAATTCATATCAAGTGCTTTAGTTTCTCAGCCACCTCCCCAATCATAAAATAAGTCCTTTTCTAAAACATGACTCTATAATGAACTCTAAGCCATTTGTACACTTTTTTCTTTGAACTCCCTATGTAGCTGAAGATGACACTTAACATCTGGTCCTCTTGCCTGGGACTAGACATGCCTGTCCTGTACATGATCCTTTTGCCTACAATGCTCCATCCCTTCTTCCCCAGGTATGTCCTACACACCTCAAGACACACTGAAATGAGTCAACTCCAGTCTTGCTCCCTGCCCTGTTGCAGCCACACCTACAGATGTGCGAAACATTTCTTCCTACTTCCTCCTGATTAGTCAGAGACACCCAGTGTCCGAAACCCCTACTCGAGTGTAAGGGGCGTTAAGAATGTTCGTTCAGCCCGTGTCCTGCTTCCCTCTGGTCTGTGAACTGCAGCAGGGAAGAACTGTCAATGCTGAGAGGGCTCCTTGTGCTTTTCTGTGTGGAATCCTGGTCTGGATGATTTGTCTGTACACTGCTCCATATCAAAATTAGAAAAACACCTCAGGTAGATGAGCTGCAAGGCCAAGCTGTGAGATGCATTTAGGAACAGGCTGCTCTGTCAACAGAGTCCTACCTGATTTCCTTTAGCCTGCTTGTGTCAACAGGAAATATTTATGGGCATGGGTCATTTACTGTGTCCCAACATTGTGCTCTGCAAAAAGAGTTTAGACTCCTCTCTACAAAAAGAGGGTAGAAATAATAGCAGTTCAGGGGGGAGAGGAATCCAGAGACCACTGGGAAGGAAAAACTCATCTTCAGTGGAAAATTTGGGGATCCAACCTGGATTGTCAGCCAGGAATCATTTCCCTTTGCTGGACTATCTAATTTTTCTTTTCAGTTCCTAAACTGAGGAGGTAGGCTGTAAATGTGGGTGGTAAGGCAGGCTTCTAGCCACCACATAACTCCCTAAGTCTGACACCACCTCTCAGAATTTGGACAAATGCCTGTGGGCATTATCCTTACCTTTTCAGGTTCTTAAAATCGGTTTGTGCTGCTGTTTAATGACTCTCCTGGTATGGTAATATTGTTCCTAAACATTTAAAATGATAAGAAGTCGGGCACTGGTGGCACATAATCCCAGCAGTTGGGAGGCAGAGGCAGGTAGATCACTGAGTTAGAGGTCAGCCAGGTCTACAGAGCTAGTTCCAGGACAGCTAAGGCTACACAAAAAACCCTGTCTCGATAGATAAATAAATAAATAAATAAGATGATAAGGCAATTTTAAAAATACAACTTTAAGCCAGGTGTGGTGGAATATGACTTTAATCTCAACACTCGGGAGGCAGAGGCAGGAGAATCTCAAAATTTAAGGCCAGACTAGTCTATATATATAGCAAGTTCTAGGTCAGCCAGGACTACATGGTGAGACCAGGTCTCAAAATAGATATACATATAAATAAATATGCTTGTTGACTAAATGACCGAACAAATACACAAATTCATTTGCAAGGAGTGAGGAGGGCTGGATAATAGTTCTCTCTCTCTATGTATTGTAAAACTGGAATTCTACTCTGGTAAATGTTAGGTTGGTGACAGAAGGACAAAACAATATGCTGACTTCAGATACACAACTAGGCATCTCCCTAGTAAATCCACATTACCAATCTCAGATGGGCTTCACACAATGTTCCCTGAGGAAGCAGCTGCTCTCTTCACTAGCACAGGCTGACTTCAGGCAAACAAGTCAGCAAGGCACAGCTCCGTACCTTTGGTAGGTAGGCAGAACTGAAAAACTTAATCAATTCTTTTTTTTTTTTTTTTTGGTTTTTCGAGACAGGGTTTCTCTGTGTAGCTTTGCGCCTCTCCTGGAACTCACTTGGTAGTCCAGGCTGGCCTCGAACTCACAGAGATCCGCCTGGCTCTGCCTCCCGAGTGCTGGGATTAAAGGCGTGCGCCACCACCGCCCGGCAACTTAATCAATTCTTAAAATGGACTTCAAAAGTCCTTACAATTAATAGCTAGCCAAGTTGCTGGCACACGCCTCTAATCTCACTAGGGAGTCTAAGATAGGATGTTTCCAGTTGGAGGCCAACCTGGGCTATCCATATCCAGTGAGACCCCCATCAAATAAACAAAACAAAACAAAATCAAAAGGATGATTTATTTATACATTGTCCTTGCTCTTATCCACAGGAAAACACTAAAGGAAGGAAGGAAGGAAGGAAGGAAGGAAGGAAGGAAAGAGCTAGCGAGCCAGGTAGTAGTGGTGCATGCCTTTAATCCCAGCCCTCAGGAGGCAGAGGCAGGCAATCAAGAACAGCCTGGTCTACAGAGTGAGTTCCAGGACAGACAGCTGTATCAAAAAACACAAAAGGAAGGAAAACCATCAGAAATGATGTATTTCATTTGCCTGCTTACAAAATTTTCTTGTAACCATTCCCCACCCCCACCCCCGCCCCGGGAAGGTAGAGCTGTAACCTGGAACAGTAACCACTCTACAAAGACTTGTTCAAATATATTCGTGTCTTCAGGACTGAAGTATATGGTGCCTGTCCTGTCTCCTATTACAGGGTTCACATTTTAAAACTCCTTTAGCTGCAGGGAAATCTCTAAGAAATCACATTAGGAGCTGAGCTTTATGTCTCAGAACTACAAAGCCAGCTACTCCAGAGGGTGAGGCCGAAGGATCTCAGAGAGAATTCAAGGCTACCCTGAGTCAGCTTGTTGAGATTCTGTCTCAAAAAATTATAGGGGTGGGGATTCTAGGGAGAGGCAGCTCTCACTGGTAGAGGACTTGCCTGGTATGTGCAAGGCCGTAGGTTCAAGCTCTAGTGTGGAGGTGGAGTGGGGAAGACATCAGGGAGCAATCCTGTCTGATACTGAAGAGTCTCTCTGCACTAGTTCAGCCTGCTATTAGCAAACTGCTCCTACCAAAGCAGGGAGACCATCCAGAGAGGACCCACTGAAGTTACCCAACCTAAAAGGCTTTCTTTGTGGACCCAATGAAGTAGAAAGAGTCAATTCTATACCAAGTACTTTGGTCAGGCAATAATGGACTTTTCTTTCCTGCAGTAGATCAGCTGACGTCAGAAGGTGGGACCTCTGCCAAGCACAACCGGCTCTCTCTGCAGAGTTGGACACCACCTCACTCCCACTGCGGATTTTTTTATTTGTAGGCTTACAGATTATTATTCTCTTTTTTTTTTTTTTTTTTTTTTTTCGTTTTTCGAGACAGGGTTTCTCTGTATAGCTTTGCGCCTTTCCTGGGACTCGCTTGGTAGCCCAGGCTGGCCTCGAACTCACAGAGATCCACCTGGCTCTGCCTCCCGAGTGCTGGGATTAAAGGCGTGCGCCACCACCGCCCGGCGATTATTATTCTCTTAACCTGATAGATGTTATTACCTGCAAGAACTCCATTTTCTTTTCACTCCTAAAAGGAACATTTATAGACAACATGGAAAAAAGAAATTTTCATAGATACAATCAACAACTGTTACCCAAAGATGTACAATCTCTCACTCAAAATTATATCAAAGTTACTGGAATTTCTGGGACCCTGCCTGTGTGTACCACATTCCTTCCATGACTGAAGCTGCATACTCAAAGAACCCCACCCTGCCCTGGCAACATGCAGCAGTGTGATAAGGCATACTCCAGAGAATGTTTCAGGATGTACTTAGCCTAACGAGATTAACAGCTTTAAATCACTGGGAAGGAAGAATCTGGGAAACGTGCCATTAGAAAACAATCTACAAACTTACCACCCTATCTGTCTGTGGTACTAACTGCCTAAAACCACAATGGAGGAGTGCCTCAGAGTCAACCAACTGACAGATTATCTCCATGCTGCCAATCAATTCTGATTTTTGTCAATCAGGTCCAGGTACACAGAGAATAAACGAGGGGAAATTAGTGTTAAATGTATTTTCTGAACATTTAAGGACAGTGTTCTATTTAGCTGGATATGATGGCACCTTTAATCCCAGCACTTGAGAGGCAGAGGCAGGCATATCTCTGAGTTTGAGGCCAGCCTGGTCTATAGATTGAGTTCCAGGACAGCTAGGGCTACAGAGAAACCCTGTCTCAAACAACAAAACAAAAACAAAAAAACACTGTCACATTTCAGGTAACTTTTAAAAAAAGTTCCATTTTTACAAATGTTAAGAAGACAAGAGATGAGGGCTCTTCATAGACACTGTAAGGCAGCAGTCAGAACATAGCTGTGTCCTTCAGCAAGGTATGTGAGCTGATCTCAGGGGATCAAACAAGAATTACAGCTATGCCCGCCCTCTATTGTAATAAACAAAAAGGACTTGTCGGCATTCTTGCAACACTGCCAGATCTAGATCTTTTCTTTTTTAAAATTTATTTCTATTCTATGTTTATTGGTGTTTGCCTGCATGTATGTCTGCGTAAGGGTGTCAGAATCCCTGGAACTGGAGTTACAGTCAGTTATGAGCTTGGGTCCTCTGGAAGAACAGCCAATGCTCTTAACCACTGAGCCATATCTCCAGTCCCAGATCTAGCTGATTCTAAAGGCATAAAGTGTAACTAGAAATTTCTTCCTAAAGTTTTCTAAATAAATTACCAAAGATACGGCAAGTCAAAGAATGTCTCCTCATGCATAACATAATTTTGTACACATTATACACTGAACTGGATTCCTAAGTAGACTTACATGAGTATCTTTGTTGCCAGGACAGCCAAATGCCAAGAAACAGCTGTTTGAGACCCTTCTTGGTAGTTGGGGAATTTTAAAATGCCTTTACTTAATCTATAAGCAGTTACATGCCAGTGTATATCTACAGTGGGAGCATGGAGAGACAGTGGGTAGGAATCAAACTGTGTTAAGTAACAAGACTGAATGAAAACATTTTCAAACCAAAGGTCAAATGCTTTGGACGCCACAAATCTGGCACCTGTGTGTGAGTGGTTTAGGACAGCCTAACCCACATTTCATAGAATAGAACAATTCAGCCATTTGTCTTCTATGACACTTCAAAAGAAAAGAGAAATTAAAGTAAATATGAAAGGAGTCTTTACTTATGCTTGTATTTAAAGCCACTGCAGCACGCTGACTGTCCTGAAGGCCCGAAAGAGGACTTGGAATGCTACAAAATGTTGATTTTCAGGCTGGACACCAGCTGTTCTCTTTTGCAAGAAAGTCATTTTAGGGACTCACAGGAAAAATGGATCAGTTGGCTCTATGGAAAAATTCGTAAACATCGCCCAAGGCAAAGGTCACAGAAACCATTTATCAGTTTGGGCTTTGTTGCTTAGTCAGAGCCCAAATGTGCAGAACTGACAATATCTTTCTTTTCTCTGTGTTTATGAGGCCAGCATATAGTGACTCTCAGATTTGCAAAGCAAGAGGACTACATCCACAGATGTGAAATGGCTTGCCTGAGAACAAACTGCCAAAGAATTGGTTAGCGCCCATAAAACTCTGTACTAGTTGATTCTCAGATCAAACAAATCAACTCAAACTAGCTTAGCTACAGGTTTTAGTAGCAGATAGGATGGTAAGCAGAGCAGTAAATAGTACATAAACAAGATTCTGGCAATCCTTTTGCTTTAACCACATTCCAGTCAAGATTGTGGCTCTGCATGTCAGCCTTCAAACTGATTAATTCAGTTTCACTTGTTAGCACAATTCTGCAGAGGTGAGCAGGACTTAGCTTCAAGAAAGCAAGAGATTCATACTGCATTGCATCAAAACCCAGAAACGCAGAGCAATGCTGGGTAACTTACTTCTGATGCTCCCCACATACTATCTTGCTGCTACTTACCTTTCAACCTGCAAAATTCAGATGAAAAGGGTTTAAGTGCAATATATTAAGATTCAAGACAGGAAAAGGTTGTAAGCCTTAGATAATTAACTAGTTGCATTTATAAAAAGGGCCTGCCTTAGATTTATCACCTATAATCACTGGAAAAGTCTGTAATTTTTAACTCTCATTTAAGAATATCAAGATCATTTTAAGCAGTTTTTTTTTTCTTTTTTGAAAAAGGCTCAATTTTAGCAAACACTGAAACACTGCACATAAAACATACAGAGTGCTGTTTGTGTGTGTGTTTGTGTGTGTGTGTGTGTGTGTGTTTGTTTTCTGGTTTTTCAAGACAGAGTCTTTCTGAAGCCCTGGCTATCCTCTAACTCAGGTGCCTGCCTCTGCCTCCCAAGTGCTGGGATTAAAGGTGTGCGCCACCACACCTAGCCAGAGTGTTGGTTTTGAAGAAAGACTCTGTTAGTGCCATTTCATCACAGGGATTATGGTAGAGCTAAGTCAATGGGAAAGGGGACAAACCCAGGTTACAGCACTTGTCAAACAGAAAACACTATTTATACTACATGTTTTCAGGTCATTTTTCTAAATATCTAAGTGAATTACTTCCTTGGTTCTTAGGAACCAAGCAGCCATCAATTAAAAATCAGCAAACATTACATGCAAACACAAGGATGGCGTTAAGAAATTAAAACATCCATGCCTTAGAAGAGAATCGGAAAGGTGGAGAACAGTAGGCTTTGGAAATTTTAGAGTAAATATACTGCACTTCCAGTCATGAAACCAGAAATCCCAACCAGACTGTCACCAACCTTTCTACTTAACAGAAAGGTCATGCAGGCAGGGCTTCTCCCTCTTTGGATCATTCATCCTTAGACACCAAAATGTCTTCACTGCAAGCCAGGCAAAAAACCCCAAAAGGCAACACATTTTCTGCATGCTAGTCAAATACCTGGACTCTGCGTTTACGAAACGATGACAACATGATGGAGGAATGTGAAGTCTAAAGAGGGAGGGGAAGGCAAGACAACACTTCTAAGGGCAAGTGGGATAGAATCACTTCAAAGTGAAGGGAACATATCTGTGAAAACACATGAAAACAGGCGAAAATTTAATAGCAAAGATTTCCCCGGTATCCATATCCCACCAGGAATGTGAAATATAGTAAGAGAACCAAGGCTGCTATGTTTTGACAATTACCATCACCTAAATGTGCTGCCTTGGCCAAGTCACATGCTCTTTCAGGCCTCAGTTTGCCCAAGCATTCAATTATTTTCTTGGTTTTTCAAGACAAGGTTTCCTTGTCTGTCTGTACTGGAACTCACTGTTTAGTCCAGGCTGGCTTTGAACTCAGAGAGATTCACCTGCCTCTGTCTCCTGAGTGCTGGAATAAAGGTGTGCACCACCGCTGCCTAGCCCCAAATGTTGATTTTTAATACTGAATGTTCTTTTAAAAATAAATACGGCCTCTTCCCATCCACAGTCTGATGAAATAGGAATCCCAAGGATTTTAGGAATTGCATAGTAAAAGTAATTAAGTAAAAGCATTAAGTCATTTGTTGGTGCAATTCTGTTATAAAACACTATTATTTCCTATTAAAAACTAGTATAAGCAGTATGTGCAAAAGAGATGGGAAAGGTGCTGGTTCACCGCACAGCTGTTCCAGTCAGCTGGCTCTAAGTGATCAGCTATGTGGACCTCTGCATTCCCGGAGTCAGCATTCGCCATCATATCCCTGCATTCCTCTGTAAGGCCACAGCTGACGAGCTGCAGCCGACCTAGATGCATAGAGTGGAGTTCTCCAATAGCCAGGAAGGACTGATTACAAAAGCAGGCTGCCCTCAGACCCTCTGTCCTTCACATGTTCCATAGAGAGGATGGGGGGAGCTCTTCCTAAGGGCCATTTCTCGATATCCGCAGAGGCCCCACCCTTTGAGATGAAAGCCGAGAAGGAAAATAATACAAAATTCTAATCCAGGGAACGAAAAGATACATTTAATACGGCTCTCCCCACTTAAACCTGTTCATTAGCTCACCTGACATCAGATTTCTTCCAGTATTAGATTATTACAAAGCACACGGCCAAGCCAAACACACTATCCAGAAAACAGCTGGCCCCCGCCTGCCAGAGGCCCAGCCACGGAGGAACCGACGGTGAAGCATGAGTCTGAGCCCAGGAGTCTGGGACAACAGAGCAAGCCCTCTTCTCTTTAAGAGGGCTAAGAGCCAAGGCTGGTGGCAGCCAGGCTTGTTGGCAGGAATATAATACAATGAGTTCAAGACCAGCTACAACCAATTACACAGTTCCAGAAAGAGCTACATATCAAGACCTTGTCTCAAAAAGTAGGGAGTGAGAGTGCATACCTAAAGTAAGTCCCTAGGCATGGGCTCACCTAAGAACTGTTTCACACTTGTCTGGTGTAAGGCAAACCTTGCATTCCATTCTTTCTACCTAGGTCCCTGGGTAACAGTCAACACACTTTGAGGGTCCCTTTGAGAAATTAATGGCCCAGTTACTAAAAAAGGCTTATTGTTAATTTCCTGCAGGGGACCTTACTGCAGCACTTTTTTTTTCCAACTTTGACTTCAATTTGACCTTTAAAATCTAAGACATTTAGGATGAGTGGGATCCTTGGCTCAATAGCTTCATGCAACTCACTGTTGCTGATGCTATTCTTAAACTCTCGTTTCCTGGCTGCAAGACACCCCCACCCTGCCATCTTTGATACATTCTGTTTTACTTAAGTCCAATTGCTATGACAACGCAATTTCTTAACGCATTATGAAAATACTTCGTATTTCTTGACAGCCGTGAAGATTAGCTTTTCGAAAATACCAAGGGAAAACAAATGCCTTAAAACATTTTGGGTCTCTATATTAAAAAAAAAAAAATCTGATTATATGGGAGGCTGAGGCAGGAAAAACCTGAGTTTGAGACCAGCCTGGGCTATTCAGCAAATTCCAGGCCAGCCTGGGCTACACAGTAAGAGCTTGGAGAGATTGGGGTGTGGGTTGGGGGGAGGGGGAAATTGTCAAAAGGATTCTGTAAAGTGTAACAGCTAAAAATTATCTCACCCAGACTTCTGGGCTATTCATTTAAAACACACCGAACCGTACTTACACGGAAGGCCCCTTGGTTTATATACATATGTAATTCCAGTACCTGAGAGGCTTTTAAAATAAAATTTTTCATTGAGAAGCATTTCATCAAATTTGCAAGGGCAGCTTCAGACAAAAGATTGCTCTATCACTCCACACTGGCACGCTGACAAAAAAAATATATATTAACTTGGACTTAAATACAAACAAACAAATGCAGTCTCACATAAAAAGAAAGAAAAGAGCTGTAAGCTATTAAGTTATTATTGGATTTGGATCTCCTACCAAGCGGCGCCGCATCTAAGTACTGTACAGGAGCCAGGTCAGCACTGGGGAGAAAAGACATTTATTACCAGGAAAGAAAAAGGAGCCCTTCCTGCGGCTGGAGGGCCCGGGACCGCCCGCCGCCGCCGCCGCCGTACAGGATGAAATTAAGGTCAGAGAGCCCTTCACTGCACACGCTAGGCTCGTCCTCCTCCAAGAGATGCGGGCACCGATGGTGCCGGCGCAGGGCGGTGCGGGGGGCGCTCGGGTGCTGCTGAGGACCCCCCCCCACCACCTGCCGCGACGGGTGGGGTCGAGGGCACAGGGAGGGGCCCTCGCGCGCCTTCGCCAGCCCATGACATTCCAGGTCGCCGCCCGGCTCCGCCGCGCCCGGCAACCCACGCGCCACAAAGGCGGCGGCGGCCCACGGAGCCGCCCGTGAGGCCCCACGGCTCACCTGTCCGCACCGCCCCGGTGCTCGGCTGCCCTCAGCCCTTCCCTTCCCTCCCACCGCCCTTTCTCACCGGCTCCCGGGGGTGAGGGGCGTGGGTCGCCGCGCTGAGGTCTGCTGAGGAAAAAGATGCGCCGCCGCGGCCTCCGCCTCACGCCGTTCGCTCCGCAGCGGATACTGGCGGCGGCGCGCGCGCACTGGGGCTTTTATAGGCGACCGCGCGCGTCCCCGCGGCGGCCGAGCGCGAGCTCGAGGGACGCTCCCCGGTTGGCGACGCGAGGGGCGGGACTCGCCGCTCGACTGCCGTACGGAAAGGGCCGAGCGCGTCCGGAGGGAGCCGTGGCCGCGGTGCGGGGAAGCGGGGGTGGGGCTCAGCCACGCGGGGGCGGCGGAGCAAGGGGAGCTCGGGGGCGCGCGCGCGAAGGGTGCGGGGCGCGGCGCGGCGCGGAGGAGCCGCCGCCTCCGCCCGCCGCGGCGTGGGTCCTGCAATCCTGCCCCGCCCAGTCCGCCCTGCAGAGAATCTGCGCCGCGCCCCTACGCCCCTGGGAGCCCTTCCGGGACTGCGGCGAAGGGACGGGCGGGGCCCGTCGCTGCAGTCAGGCTAGGGATGCTGTTGCCCTGGCCGGAAAGACGCCCTGTCCCTTTCGGGTGATCTCACCGGAATGTTGGCTCTTCCTCTCCACTTTCTCAGGAGGAGGCTTGGCGCTGGGAGACCCAGTCTGCCTGTTCTGTTGGGGGCTGGGGCCAAGAAAATCAGATGATTTGAGGCGCCGTGCTTGAGGAGGTGGTAGGAAAAAAAAAAAAAAAAAAACAACCCAAAAACCAAATCCTGATTAGGAAAAAGAAAAAGATTGGTTTGTGGCATAAGGCTTTTATTTCTGGATTTGGAGAATTCTTCAGCATTTTTCCTTCCTGTTGTCAGTAGAATAGGGTGCATTCGTCCTAGTTGGTAAAAAAGACATTAGGGTTTCTTTCCCCACAATTAATTGAACTTTCCTGTGTGGCTGACACTGTGTGCTACCTCTTTGGGCTTTTAATCTTTGCACTAATTTTACAAAGTAGAGATTGCCTTCCCCATTTTACAAATGAGCACCCTGATGACATAGAGGCTAGCTCTCTCCCCTAGTCAGGCACGAAGCAATCAGAAAAGCTAAAATTTGAACATAAGCAGTTGTGCAGGTGGGTGCTGGACTTTTGAGATGAGGAGAAAAACAAGATTTCTGCAATTTCTGTTCTACACAGCCCCCTTTCAGGGCCTGGCTCTAAACTCTGTAGCCAGGCTCCCCTTCTGCAAAAGCTCTCTCCCTTCCTCCACTTGGGTGACAGCTGTGTGGCAACCATTGGAGTAGCACCCAGCTCATGCCTCTGTAGTCAGGCCGACTGGGAGTTCTGCAGCTCCCCCAGGCACCAGCCTCCTGGTTACCAAGCTGGCCCTCCTCGTTAAATAATTACAAAGACACTGGGCATTGCTCCAGAACTTGGGTGAGGCCCAGTCCTGAGCTTCCTGTTCCTCTGCAGTTTGGCTTCTCCTGAGCCTAGGATCGCCATTATGACTTCTAAGCTGCCCTGGCTGTATGCATGATAGTGAAGAAAAATTCCTAGTCACTTTGCTTGGAGTGGAGAGACAAAGAGCGGCCACATCCCATAAGCAGCTTCACAAATCTTGAGGAAAGGAGGCATTTCCTGCAATCTTCTTTACAGGGAAAACAGGTTGGGGAGCTGCTTCCTGAACTGTGGTTTGTTTCTTTCCCTCCGGACAGTTTCCCTGTGTAGCTCTGGCTGCCCTGGAACTCACTCTGTTGTCCAGGCTGGTCTCGAACTCAGAGATCCCCCTGCCTCTTTCTCCTGAGTGCTGGGATTAAAAGGTGTGCGCCACCGCAGCAGGACCTACACTGTGCATTTCTGAAAACAGCTGATGGTGACCATAATAGCCACCACTTCAGCCAGTAGCAGCAAGTTTTAAAATCAGATGGTCAGCCTTGGGTACAAAATGGCTAATACAAGTATAACTCCCCAAAATTTTTAAGACCTTATGCTTTAGTGGCAAAGGATGGGATCAGGGCTGTGGGTATTTATCACCCTGGCCCCAGACTGAAATAGGGGTTCTACTGCTTCTACCAAATGCCAAACAGATCAGAAACGCAGAGCTCTCTTTTGATTTGGAAACTAAGATCCTGTTTGTTGATCCTTTCTCTGAGCAGAAGAATGACCAGGATACAGTACCTTAGGCTCCCACTCTCCCACTCCTCTGCTCATTTGACAGTAGAATGAGCCATCAAAAAGCCGCTCTTCATGGCTTCTATTGTTGCTTCCCTCCCTCCCTCCTCCAATTTCAGCACACGCCTCACATTTTATTAGGCGTGGGGACAGGGAGAGGATATTCCAGATAATAAGCCCGTTTTATAAGAGAACTTCAGAGGGAAGAAATAAAGCAGTGTGACAGCTTGGTTCAGCTCCATGTTCTCAGCAAACCTCTCCTGGCCTCCTTACAAGCAGTGAATCCAAGGGAATCTAAGCTTCTCCGAGTTTCCACGGTCCCTAGATTTACACTCTATGTAGCCCTGATCCTTTGTTCAAAAGGTCAGTTGGTGGTTGGGGAATATGCTAATTGTTAGGTTTTACCCATCACAACAGTGGGAAGCCACCTGTCCACTTTGTCTACCGCTATTTTGCACCCTCTGCAAAGTTCAAAAGCAAGGGCTTGCATTATTTTTCTCCCTGTAAAGAAGCTGATTGGAAGAGTCATGCTGACAAAATGGATGTAATGACATGCTGCAGTAGAGCTGGCAGGCCAGTCGCACAAGTCTGCCAAACACAGTGACTGAGTGAAACTTGAGGGCATTGTGCTATCATATAATATTGATCCTTCTGTGTCTGGCTTGAGGGCATTGTGCTATTTCACCAATATTATATGATTCTGCTTACCTCACAACCCCGCAACTGTCAGATCTGAGAGAGAACGTAGAATACTGGTGGCCAGGGACTGAGGGGAAACAGAATTGGGGGGAAAGACCATTGCTTCATGGGACCAGTTTCCACCTAGGATGAGAAAGTTCTGGCAGTCTGGGCTAGGCACTTGTGAACATATTCTACCAGCTGAGCTACATACTTCAGTTTTTTTTTTTATCACATTTATTCATGTGTTCTCTAGGACATGTATGGAAGTCAGAGGACACTTTGATGGAGTTGCTTCTTCTGCCATGTGGACCCTGGGATCAAATCAGGGCATCCACCTTGGTAGCATGTACCTCTACCTGCTGAGCCATCCTGGAGTACTGGGGTTAGTGGCATGTGCTGTGTTTTTGTTGTTTGAGATAGGGTCTCATGCTGTGGCCTCATCAGTCCTAGAGCTCATGACAATCTCCGGCTTCAGCTTCCTGAGTGTGATTGCAGAGGAGGTGCCATCATGCCCAGATCTCCTGCTAATCTTAAACACATTTTTTAACAATCAGTTTTAAAAACCACATCAATCCTCAAAAGACAATGTGAGCTTTCCATTGTCTAAAGACTAGCCTAATGACGATTTAAGTAGTCATTCCAGAGCCTTGAAGCATGCATCAGTTTGCTGTCCCATGGCAATATTTCTTACTGCTTTTCTCCATCCACCTGTTTACCTACTTCAAAAGCAAAATACTAGCTGGAGTTTTGTCCATTAGTAGACTGTGTCCCCAAATAGGTGAAGCTCAGGCTCAATCCCCAGCACTACAATCAACAATCATCTGCCTTAGAGCAGTCCAAATGTATACTTGCTTTTCCAAACTCTTGCTTTAAAAAATAAAAATATTTTATGTGTATGAGTGTTTTGCCTGCAGTATGTGCATGCCTAGTGCCCTTGGAGGCCAGAAAGGGACATTGGATCCTCTGACGCTGGAGTTACAGACTGTTGTGACCCTCCTCTAGGGTGTTGGGAACCAAACCTGGGTTCTCTGCAAGAGCAGCAAGTGCTCTTAACTACGGAGCCATCTCTCCAGCCCCGAAATGGGTATTATCTAATAGATGAAGCCCGGCTCTCACTAGGGACTGTCAGTAAGCCCCTTTACAATGGCTGGCTTTGCAAGGGCATCACATTGCTGGAAGCCCACAGCTCTTGTCTGCTTTTTGTAGATCCACAGGAAATCCAGCGACTTCACTAAGTATGGTAGAGAAAAGGGAGAATTAGTCAGGTGTGAGAAGGACATGTGAGCAGCTCTGTGGCTTATGTTGTCCTGGCACCTAGGGATGTCTGAACCTGATTGTTGTTGCAGTCATCACAGAATTCCTGATGTGTGTGTGTGTGTGTGTGTGTGTGTGTGTGTGTGTGTGTGTGTTTTCCCCAAGCCAATGGGAAGCCCCCAGAGCCATCCCATTCTTCTGTATGATGGATGTGCAGGGTTGCAGCCTACTGGAATTTTCAGCATCATCAAATTTGCACTAAGATATAGGACATCGAATGACATGATAAAAATTTGGGCACTCAGCTCCAGAAATGAGGTCAAGCTGCAATGAAAGCAGGCAGATGAGTGAGAATTTGAGCTGAAAAGGGAATGTAGCTTGTAGCATTCTGTGGCAAAGAATCTGATGTGCCTGTATGGAGCTACATGCATCAGCTGGCAGTCATGGTTGCTGAGGCAACACTATCAGTGGGTATCAAAAACCCAGCATTCCAATGGTCTTCTTTGTTCACATTTGAGACTCCATTAGGATAACTAGCATTGAATGACAAATGCCAAGACTGCTCCTGACATCCAAAGGAAGAATATTAAATTGCTATAAAAGGTATTCTTGGGACTGGAGAGATGGCTCAGAGGTTAAGAGCAGTAACTGTTCTTCCAGAGGTCCTGAGTTCAAATCCCAGCAACCACATGGTGGCGCACAACCATCTATAATGACATCTGGTGCCCTCTTCTGGTGTGAAGACATACATACAGGCAGGACACTGTATACATAATAAATAAATCTTAAAAAAAAAAAAAAAGGTATTCTCGCCGGGTGTGGTAGCACATGCATTTAATCCCAGCACTGGGGAGGCAGAGGCAGGCAGATCTCTGTAAGTTTGAGGCCAGCCTGGTCTACATGGTGAGTTCTGGACAGCCAAGGCTGTTACACAGAGAAACTCTGCCTCAAAAAACAAAAAAAGTATGTAGCAAGCTTTCTTGTTGGACTATCTTTGGGTCGCCAGCCCCTAAATAACAACACAGAGACTTATTTCAATTAGGAAAGTAATTCAGATTAACTTGTTTCTATTAATCTGCATTCTGCCACATGCTCGGTTACCTCTGCTCTGTACTGTATGTCCAACTTCTTCAGACTCACGGCATCTCTCTGGTGTGATCTGCATGCCTAGATTCCTCGTGCCCTTCTCTCACAGAAATCTAGCCTAGCTCTCCTGCCTAGCTATTGCCCAGTCAGCTCTTTACTAAATCAATCACAGTGACACATCTTCATACAGTGTAAACAAATATTCCAAAACAAAAGTTTTCTCAGGCTGGTGAAATGAATCAGCTAGTAAAGGCGTTTGTCATGTAAGCCTCACAACTTGAGTTCAATCCCTAACCCATGTAAAAGTAGAAAGAGAACTGACTTCACAAAGTTGTCCACTGACCTCCACATGCATGCTGTGTCACACATGAGACCATATAATGAAGCATTTATCTAAATTGTTCTAATATTAATAAAAAAACAGTCGTCAGATATTGGGGTAAAAACCTGATAAAGGAAACTGGAGGGATGACCAGATGACCATCTCTCCACACTTCCCAGATCAAAAGGGCCCACAAATCTTTCTAAGCCCCTCCCTACTCCTTCCTGTGCCTCTTTATCATATCCTGTGTCCTCCAAAATCTCTCTGGCTAATTCTGGTCAGCTAGTCACTTACTCTACCCCCAATTCAAGGTTAACTTTATTAACAGTCTCGAGTGTCACAGTGCGATCAAATATTCTACCAACATGCCCCCTCTGCCCTGTTTGTCTACATAAAAAGGAAAGGCTTTAGTTCTAACACAGAAAAATGATATACAATAAGAACAATTACTAGGTATTGTCTAAATAAAAAGGTTTTAACTCTAACGTAGTGAAACTATATACAATAAAAACAATAATCAAGTAAGAATAATACTTGCGAAGTCCAGTTCATTTGTATTTGACAAATTCAGAGAAATTACTCTAGTATCTATCCTATCTTGATGAGTCCAAAGTTTTATTACTAACCCACTTTCCATCATAACTTGTATCACCAGCCTAAAAATATCTTTTTACACCAAGTGGTGGTGGCACATGCCTTTAATCCCAGCACTCGAGAGGATCTCGAGCCAGGCAGATCTCTGTGAGTTTGAGGCCAATCTGGTCTACAGAGCAAGATCCAGGACAAAACTGGATCTTTTGTAGTACCAAAACTACACAGAGAAACCCTGTCTCGAAAAACCAAAAAAAAAAAAAATCTTTTTAGACCTTAAAATATTTTCTTAAACAACTTAAGCTTTTATGTCTCTCAACCTTATAAACTTTACAACTCTTTTCTAAGTTTCTTTTCTGAATTTGGTAACAAAGAAAATGGTATAACTATTCTTCAATTCCATCAGAGACTTGAGAAGGATAAACTATTGGAGTAAACAGGAAGTACAGAGCAAACAACTTCCAAAACTATAGAAATGATAGAGACATCCTGGACAGTCAGATTCCTCTGTAATGCTGGGGCATCCATCTATGGCCTATAGGCCTAGCATATCTAAAACTTTCCTGTGAAGCAGGAATTTTGAAGGACTGTCCTACTTTGTCTTGGCAAAGGTCAGCAGTTGCCTTCTTTTGTGTCCTGCTTATCCAATTTGGACAGCGTACTGTCAGCAGTTGAGGCAAGGGCAGTTTCTTGCCCAGTGACTAACTTTGCCACAAGTGAAAGTAAACTATAGGGAGGTTCTTCTGTGCCCATCATCTTCTCTGAAGTAGATTGGTGCTGCTAGGAACAGATGTATATCACTATCAAGAAAAGCCTTATGTTATTAAAATATCTTAAATGCCATGTTCTGCAGGTCTCTGAAGTGTTTGAAGAGCACCTATCTAAAGTATATCTCTGACCTTGAAAACGGACCTAACATGACTACCAGTCTGATTGTTAGAGATGACCAACTACTAATCTGCATTTACTTATCCTAAATAGTTTATAATAATAGCATTCAAGGACTAGAACTTTACATTACATTTTTTTTTTTTTTTTTTTTTTTGTTTCTCTGTGTAGCTTTGCGCCTTTTCCTGGAACTCACTTGGTAGCCCAGGCTGGCTTCGAACTCACAGAAATCCGCCTGGCTCTGCCTCCCGAGTGCTGGGATTAAAGGCGTGCGCCACCACCGCCCGGCTACATTACATTTTTAATGTAACAAAAATGAATGGAGTCCAGTCTCCTGACTCAAGTGTACATAGTGTTCTGTTACATTAGAGAACTTAATATTCTAACTTTTCTTCCTGGGGAGGGGCACTGCAGCTGGAGCCCAAGATCTCCCGCAGGCTAGGAAAATGCTATAGCCTCAACCCTCCACATCTCTTGCTAGATCAAAGTCAGTTATTGGGACATCATTTTTTTAAAAAAGAATGATACAAAACAAGTTTTTCCAAGATGAAGATAAAGAGGAAGAAATACATAGTCCCTACCTAGACCTGTAGACATCCATGTCCATAGGATTTACATACACCGCTCACATACAGGACACAGATAATATTGAGGCAACCACATAACAGCAGAGGATTTTTGAAAATTCAAGCTTTATTGCTTTTTGGGGCACTGTAGTCAACAATTGAAATGCTTAGGCCATTCAAGAGAACCAATAAACACCCACCACACAAGGCACTCTGCAGTACACAAAGAGAGTCAATCTATTCCTAAAACAAATACCAACTTCCATCTGATATAGTCAGCTCCTCCTAATGACCAATGCATTCACTGCTAATCTTCGGCCCACACCTAATACTGCAAGTCATATCTCAGCCCATCTTCATTTCTGTGAGAAAAACAAGAAGGTACCCGATCTCATACAGCATCCCCAGCTATCCAGGGACCAAATTCCAGATCAAGAAGACGGAGAGCACTCCATAGTTGCATGTTCCTAGTCCTGATCCACATACCCGCTAACTTGATGCACTCTGAGGTTCACTCCATACCTCCATCATATATGTCCTCTGAATAGAAAAGTAGTTTACAAGCCATAAAGTATAAAGTATTTTACCTCATACCCAGGCTGCACAGAAGAGATTGGCCTCAAACATCACATGATACTTTAAGGGAATCTTAAGAGGTTGACTTTCTAAGTATGTGTATGAAAAGGGATGGGGTGGAGGGTGAAAGTGAAAATGGTCGGCTCCTCCAGGTCAGAGGGAAACAGATAAAGTATCACCAGCTTTCTGAAAGATCCTAGAGACAAAGGATGCAGCCAATTGCTCCTTCTTACCTCTCCCATAACTTATGAAAGTAAGAAAGGCCAGCTCTGTTGCTCTGTCCATGACACCTACAGGAACTACCAACTCTGACAAGAGACTGGCAAAAGGCTGTGAACTATGACAATCTTAGTCACATGGTACAGAGATCTATAAAAACACCCTGACGAAGCTCTAAATCTGACATGATTTCTTCCAAACCCGCTGTCTCCGTTGCCTTATTGTTGCCCCTCCTGCAACACGATGTGATGACTGATGACGGAGGACATCAGGAGCGCCAGAAGGAGGAGGTCAGAAAGCCTTTGGGAACAGGAATCTCCCTGCGTTGCAGACATTTCTCCAAGAACTGCTTCAGACGTATGAAAGAACCCATCTGTCCTGAGCTTGTGATGGCTTCAATTCTGTTGGGGGAGGGAGAGAGGAAGGGAGGGAGGGAGGGAGAGAGAGATGTGAATCCCACCTGTGGTACATCTCCACGCTTTGGTCAGGCGAGGACTAGATCCACTGACTCTTCTAAGGAACAGTGCTGGCACACACCTTCAATCCCAGCACTTGGGAGGCAGAGGCAGGCAGATCTCTGTGAGTTCGAGGCCAGCCTGGTCTACAGACAGAGTTCCAGGACAGGTGCCAAAACTACATAGAGAAACCCTGTCTCGAAAAACCAAAAAAAAAAAAAAAGTACTGGAGAGATGGCTCATTGGTAAAGTGCATGCTGTATAAGCATGAGGACCTGAGGACCTGGGTTCCATCCCCAGAACACACCTAAGAGCCAGAGGTGGGGGTATGCACCAATAATCCTAGAGCTTGGGGCTTGGTGGCCAGCCAGCCTAGCCAAATCAGAGTTCTAGGTTCATGAGGGAAACTGTTGCAAAAAATAGTGAAGAATAACAGAAACACCCAATGTTGACCTCTGACTTACATGTATATGTGTACACCCAACTCTCTCTCTCTCTCTCTCTCTCTCTCTCCACACACACACACACACACACACACACACACACACCCCTACACCTGGGCACTGTAGCTCAAGCCTATAATCTCAGCACTTGTGACTCAGGCAGGTGGCCTGCTGAGGTCCAGGCCATCCTGGCCTACAGAGTGAGATTTTGTCCCAACCCTTCCTAAAAAAAAAAAAAAAAAAAAAAAGGCAGTATTTTTTCAGTAGTGCATGAGTGAATGCATATAATGGTGTGAACAGAGCCTAGAATGTGCTAGATAAGTGCCCTATCACCCATACCCAACATCAAATATCTTACTTATTTCAACGTCTCCACAATTTACAATTTTTTTTTAAAAATTTATTTATTATGTATACAGTGTTCTGTCTGCACGTATCCCTGCTGGCCAGAAGAGGGCGCCAGATCTCATTACAGATGGCTGTGAGCCATCATGTGGTTGCTGGGAATTGAACTCAGGACCTTTGGAAGAACAGCCCTTAACCACTGTCCCATCTCTCCAGCCCAATTTACAATTTTTTTAAGAAACAATAATTAAAAGATGCTTTCATTAAAATTCAAAATCATTTACTCAAACATTAAAGACAAGAAAAAGTTGGAGAGATGGCTCAGTGGTGAGTACCTATTGGTTTTGCAGAGGACCTGAGTTCAATTCCCAGCACCCATGAAGGGCAGCTCACAGTGCCCGTAACTCAGTTCTGGGGGCTCCAACACATCTGGCCTTTGAAGGCACATGTATACATTGTGTGTGTATTTGTGTTTGTGAACATTCTCAAGTATACATACACACAGTTGAAAATAAATTTCTTAAAAAAAAAAAATCAAAGAGAAGGATGAGGAGAAAGATGTCCCGCGAGCCCCCCCCCCCCCCCTTTTTGGATTTTTGAGACAGGGTTTCTTTGTTTAGTCTTGTCTGTCCTGGAACTAGCTCTGTAAGACCAGGGTGGCCTTGAACTCTGCCTGCCTCTGCTTCCTGGGTGCTAGGATTAAAGGTGTGTACCATGATTGCCCAGCAATATTATCTTTAAACAGATCCCAGTCCACATCATGAGATCAAACCCAGGCCCTTGCTCATGCTAGGCACATGCTCAACCACTGACCCTAGCTCATTTTTCACTTAAGTCAAAAGTATCACACACTAGGCTGGTAAGATGGCTCAGCGGGGGTTAAAGATCTTGCCACCAAGCCTGACTTACCTGAGTTTGAACCCAGGAACCCACAGGGTGAAAGGAAAAACCCAGTTCCCATATGCTGTCCTGACTTCCATGTGTACACTGTAGCATGCATAAGCCGCATTTCCAGCCCCACCAATAAACAAAACAAACATGCCAGGCGGTGGTGGCGCATGCCTTTAATCCCAGCACTTGGGAGGCAGAGACAGGCACATCTCTGTGAGTTTGAGGCCAGCCTGGTCTACAGAGTGAGTTCCAAGAAAGGCACAAAGCTACACAGAGAAACCCTGTCTCGAAAAACCAAAACCAAAACCAACCAACCAACCAAACACACAAATATAACTTTAAAATGAAACATGCACAAGATCCACAGCCAAACATCAGGCAGAGAGTCAGCCCAGGTTGGAGGTCTCCATTGGATCTCTCCCCCTCAGAGCTCAGCAAACCCCAAAGAAGAGGGTGAGGTGGAATTGTGGGAGCCAGTGAAGACATCAGGAGAGCATAGTCTGTGCAGTCAACTAAGCAGGGCTCAGGAGACTCACACTGACTGAATTTGCCATCCTGCAGCCTGCATGGGTCTAGGATAGGCGCTCTGCATATATGTTATGGTTACTGGCATGGGGTTTTGGGGGACTCCTGACAGTGGGACCTCTTTTGTAATCTCAGCTCTGGCTCTTTTGCCTGCTCTTGGGATCCCTTTCTACTTACTGGGTTGCCTCGAACTGCCTTGATGTGAAGGTTTGTGCCTGGTCTTAACGTACTTTGTTTTTGTTGTTGTTGTTGTTGTTTGGAGCTGAGGATCAAACCCAGGGCCTTGTGCTTGCTAGGCAAACGCTCTACCACTGAGCTAAATCCCCAACCCCTTAATGTACTTTGTGATGTGTTCAGTTGATGTCCCTGGGAGGCCTGCTCTTTTCTGGGAGGAGCAGGGGTAGGAGAGTAGATGTGCAGGATGGAGCGTTGGAAGAGGAGGGGAAGGAGGAATAGAGGGAGGGGAAGCTGCAGTTGAGATATACTGTATGAGAGAAGAATAAATAAAAGTAAAAAAAAGCCGGGCGGTGGTGGCGCACGCCTTTAATCCCAGCACTCGGGCGGCAGAGCCAGGCAGATCTCTGTGAGTTCGAGGCCAGCCTGGGCTACCAAGTGAGTCCCAGGAAAGGCGCAAAGCTACACAGAGAAATCCTGTCTCGAAAAAAAAAAAGGGTTGAGACAGGATTGGTAAGAGTTCTGGGACAGACTAGGCTACAGAGACTCAAACTAAACAAAAGAACAAAAGAAAACGAAAATAAAAACTCAGCAAGACACACACACACACACACACACACACACACACACACACACACACACACTCACACACTCACACAATGCACTAGCACTTAGGAATTCATGGTACCTGGCTTTCAAGAGCTACCTACTAATTCCCCAGTGGGCTGATCAATAAGCCTGTACCTGGGAAAGTAGTCCTCTTTGATGAGAAGTATCATCTTCCAGAACTGGACCTGGTACTGCTTCATGAGGGCGTTCCCACACACCTAGAGGGAAAGTAAAAACTATGAGAGTAGCTGGGTGCTGGTGGCACACCCTTTAACCCCAGCATTCAGGAGGCAGAAGCAGGCAGATCTCTGAGTTCGAGGCCAGCCTGGTCTACAGAGTGAGTTCCAGGACAGCCAGGACTGTTACATACAGAAATCCTGCTTTGAAAAAAAGCAAACAAAAAAACAAAAACAAACAAACAAAAAATACAAAACAAAACTGTGAGCAGAGAACAAAAATCAACTCATGAGAAAGACACAATTACTCCTTTGCCTATCACTCCTATCATCTCAGGCATGGTATCACTTAGCTAACTAAGGAATAGGTGGAAAACATCTCAGCCATGGTTTGTCACTTAGCTAACTAAGGAGTAAGTGGAGAAGACCCAACTTTCTATGTGGGGGATGTAGTTCACTTGTGGGCATTGTCTAGCCCGCATAAGACCCTAAGTCCCTTCATAACATTAAAGAAAAATCCAACTTTCTTCTAATTTATTATATACTCCCACTTAAGTCAACTGTCAAGGCTTAACAAATAGTTCATGGCGTTCCTCTTAGTTCCCGCTTGTCTCAGACTCAGGTTTCATGTTGATACACCATGACTTCAGGAGTTATATCCTAACTAGGAGCTATTACAATTACAGGCCTAAGGGCTTCAGTGTTGTCAGGGCATGAACTCTCAGCATTCAGTCATTCGAGGCAAGGTCTCACTGAGTAGCCCAGGCTGGTCTCAAACTTGTGATCCTCCTGTTGAGCCTCTCTTGTGCTGGGATTACAGCCATGGGAGTACCATTCCCAGTTCCCTGAAGCTTATTTCAGAAGCAGCTCCTTCATCTGGGTGTGGTAGTGAATGCTTTTCTCCTATCACTCAGAAGGCCAAGACAAGTGGATCTCTGAGTTCCAGGGAGGGAGATATCTGACATAAGCTTGCATTTTCTCCCCAGAAAGTAGTCATGAGAACAGTGGGATATTAATCCCTCCACACTGGGTAACCAAACTGAGACTGGGTGACAGCCCAGGATAGTCCTCATAGTGCACAGAGAAGCAAGGAAAGGGGGCTCACAAAGCAATAACATTTATGGAAAACTACACCCAGGAAGAGTGTGTTGGTGCCTGGTGATCTGGTTCCTGTTTCCAGTGTCTCAGGAGACTCACCTGCACAGTCTACCATAATTCCATTACTCAATTCTCTCCCTAAAATGAAGTCTGCTTTTTACTTACACTAGGATATACATTATTGTAGAGGGTGGAAAGTGCTTATGCACACAAATTAATAAAGGAGAAGCCAGTAAAGTTAAACTCACAGGCGTCCTTCAAAGGAAAAAGATTTTTAACCTCTCCTCCTCCTGGAATGCTGCGAATGGATGTAGTCTGCAACCTGGAGATCCTTTGCTGGCTGATGAGCGAGGCTCAGCCTGTATCTTACAGAATTTACGTTTTACTTATCCCAGGCCCTTTCCCCCTAAACCTTGAGTATTACTTCTAGGTCATAAAACTCATCCTTGCCAGGCGGTGGTGGCGCAGGCCTTTAATCCCAGCACTCAGGAGGCAGAGCCAGGCAGATCTCTGAGAGTTCGAGGCCAGCCTGGTCTACAGAGCAAGTTCCAGACAGGCACCAAAACTACACAGAGAAACCTTGTCTCGAAAAAACAAAACAAAAAACCAAAACCAAAACTAAAAACAAAACTCATCCTCGTGAGAGATGCCATTTGTACCTTACAACAGCCTAGGTGACTTCTGTGTTATCACAGGGCCAGACCAATCCTGACTCCCACAGGTCTTATGGTGACCTCAGTCATTCTCCCTAGACCCTTATCTTGAGCACTGTTTCTGAGTCAACAAGAACCCATCTTATGGATGAAGCCATATGTACTTTGTAAGGAGCTTCAATGTAAACGTGTCTTAAGCTTTGTTGTACTCACAGGGCTGAGTCTAATGTTATCTGAAAACTTTTTTCCAAAATTGTGCTATGCTTAAATATGGCAAAAATATATGAGCTGGTGTCAGACTCCAAGAAGTCCTGGCCTAGCACCAGGCCAAAATGAGTTTCATTCATCCCACAACTGAATTGTTTTCCTTGTCAGCTATAAAGCCTGCAGGGACACCCCTCAACCCAAGACATTATAAAGAGCAGAAAATGGTCCATCCTACTCTAAGGGAAGTCGAGGACAGTGAGAGAAAAGTGGAAGCTAGGCCTGTCTCCTGGCTCAGGAGAAGCTGGGTAACAGCAGCCTAACACTGTCCACTACGTGGCCCCACTTCTGTGGTGCCCCCCATTCATTTTACCCCATGTCCTGAGGCCACCTCAACCGCTGCCGTTCTCTCATTGGATAGTGGAATTACCTCCAAGAAGTCAAACAGGAGAGTGGCTGTCACATCCGACAGAGGCTCCATGTTTAAGATCTGTGCCAACCAGCGCCAGCCATGATTTAAGCCATGAGGATGAGCCTGGAAGGCAAGCAGCTGTGTCATGACGTCATCTCATTTTAGTCACAGAATAAACTCTCCATGTCATCACTCAACCGTTAGACATGAACCCCAAGAGCATCTGGCCCATGCATACACGAGAGAGCAGAAAGAAAAAAAGCTAAGGAAATCATTCTTTGAAATATTTTGATCCATGTGCAGGCTCCCACAAATTCTTTACAGGGTTCCTTTGATATACCAGCATCAGCTTCATGTTTAGGAAATTTGTGGTTTGTTTTTCAGATAGAGTCTTAACTTTGTAGCCCAGGCTGACCTCAAACTCATGGCAATCCTCCCTGGCCCACTCTCCCAAGATGGGAGTGTAGGGGTAAACCACCTCGCCTGACTTTGCTGCTGTTGATTTGGTTTGGGGGGGGGGGGGGTTGTTTTTTTGGTGTTTTCGTTTTGAGACAGGGACTCACTAGCATTGGGTGGCCTGGAGCATCTAAGTAGACCGAGCTGGCATTGAACTCACCGTCCTGCCTCCAAAAGCTGGTATTAAAAGGCGTGTCACTATGCTCCCCCGCCACAGACGCCTGACTTTTTGTCTCATTTTGGTATTGTAGTGACAGGGTCTCACTGTGCAGTCCAGAGTGATCTGGAGCTTGCAATCCTTCTGCCACAGCTTCCTGGTGTTGAAATTATAGGCAGCATACCACAACTGATCAAACTTTTATAAATGTTATGACTTGTGGACTCTGTTCTAAGATTAGTTCTTTATGGCCTCAGCTCAGGGAGCAGCTGAACTCTCTTATTGATTCAAAAAAGTTGCCTAAGAATCAACATCCACTTCTCTAAAATATACCCATGAGGCTACCATACTCTTTATCCATCATTCCACAGTATAGCCTCTCTGAAGGACAGCCTACAAGAGCCTTCAAAGACTGAGTTACAGGCTTGATCACCAACCTGTGGTACTACGGAGTGTGGAACCTTTAAGAAGTGGAGCCCAGTTGGAAAGCTAGGTCACTGGGGACATACCCTTGAAGGGGACACTTACTGAGAACCCTCTCAAAAGCTTTTTGCATCTTTTACTAGCCAACTGCTATAAGCAGCTTTGCTCTGCCCATGCTTCTGCCATGATGCTTTGTCTCACCGTGGCTCCAAAGGCAACTGGACCAAGGGAGAGTGAGACTGAAGGATCTCACAAATGTCCTAATCCATGCATAGGCTATCACAAAGCAAAGTAGAGGTTACCCCCCCCCCCCCCCACACCCCCCCCCCGGAGCTGAGGATCGAACCCTTGTGCTTGCTAGGTAAGTGCTCTACCACTAAGCTAAATCCCCGAACCCAAGGTTTCCTCCTTGTAAGTTGTTTATCTTAGTAACAGAGAGCAGACTAACACCAAGGTGCAGTTGCTGTGGATGCTGGGCTACCATTCCTTATCAGCAGCAGGCTGTTCTCCCTACCTCTTGCCGGTTTCCATAGGGCCACTGGAGCTGGATGATGGCAGCATACAGACGGATCATCCCAGACATTCGTTTCAGAAAGTTGTCCTGTTGCTCCACCTTCGAGCCCGTCACTTGGTAGCCAAGCATCCTATGTGTGAAGATAAAATTCAGAATGACAAGGCCAAAATGAGAATGACAAAGAAGTTTCTTTTTATGGCTTAAGGTACTACTAGTTGCACTTTGCATTATTATTACATACTCTTATTATATCTGTACAAAGGATGGGTATTCATGATCAAATTTCTATATAAAATTTAGCTCTTCGGGCTGGAGAGATGGCTCAGAGGTTAAGAGCACTGGCTGCTCTTCCAGAGGTCCTGAGTTCAATTCCCAGCAACCACATGGTGGCTCACAACCATCTGTAATGAGATCTGGTGCCCTCTTCTGGTGTGTAGACATAATGCAGACAAAATACCGTATACATAATAAATAAATCTTAAAAAAAAAAATTAGCTCTTCAAAGCAAACTCACCAGTGAACTCCCAATAAGGAAACTGCCTAAGTGCTGGCTAGTTTTGTCAACTTGATACAAGGCAAGAATCATCTGAGAGGAAGGAACCTCAACTGAGAAAATACCTTGATAAAACAGCTATAGGGAAAGGGAAGTCTGTTGGGCATTTGCTTGATGAGTGATTGATGAGGAAGGGCCCAGCCTGCTGTGGGTGCTGCCCCCCCTGGGTTAGTGGTCCTGGGTGCTATGAGAAAGAAGACTGAGCAAGTCATAAGGAGCAAGCAGTAAGCAGCACCCCTCCATGGCTCTGCCTCAGCTCCTGTCTCCAGGTTCCTGTCCTGCTTGAGTTCCTGCTTTACCTACTTTCCATAAAGAACTGTGTCCTCCCTGAGTCGCTTTTTGGTCATGGTGTTCCATCACAGCAATAGTAACCCTGACTAAAGCAGCTTCTCAATGAGATCTAAATGATTTACCCTATTCTGCAAAGCTGTAAGATGAAAAAATTCTAAGACTCAGGGTCCTAGATCCGGCATTCTTTCCAGTAAGTGATGGGGATTATCAATTATTACCCCCTCAAATCTACAAATCCCAAAAGACATCCAGTTTGTGTGAAAGACATTACTTTCCCCCCATTTTTTGTGAGACGGGGTTCTTGCTATATATCCCAGGGTAACCTGAAAACCCACTTGCCTTAACCTCCCAAATCCTGGAATTACAGATGTGCAATACCAATTATGGTTCAAGACACTGTGTTTCTTACAGGACATTTAAAGTACAGGGAGGGAGCTGTGAGAAAGAGTGAAAACAGATTCAGATTCTTATATTCGACTACTCTCCCTAGAGTGAGTGAGAGAGGAGACAACAATCTCACCGTTGGTAGTCTTCCCAAGCCATCCCTTCCTTAAAAGCTGGGTAGAAAGGAACGGAGTAGGGGCACTTCTTGTGGAGATGAGCAAGGATGAGGTCTCCCACTTTGGGGTGGAGCTCCCAGATACCAGATGCCACCACTGCAATGGGGAATGCTGCCTCATGGTGAGAGGCTACTTCCTCCTCACCTTGTTTCTAGGAACACAAAGATGACACAATTTCAGATTATTATCATAGCAAGGCTCAACACTTTCCACCAGCTTCTTTTGCCTATACCCGACAACAAGGTTTCTCACCACAAATTTCTCTGCCAGTTTGTACTGGACAAAGTCCAGTCCCTGTGGGTTAAGAGTGACAGACACAGAACGCCCACCAGACTGAACAGGCTTTCCAGAGAGCAGGCTATGGATCTTTTCAAAGACCTCCTTCAGCTTTGAACCTGGGTAGGAAAGAAAAAGCAACAAAAAGATAAAACTGCAGCTGGACATGGTTGTGCACACTTACACTAACTCCAGCACTTGGGAAGGAAGGGTACAAATAGCAGAATTCATGTTTGTGTTGAGTATGGCCATGTAATGAGTTTGAGACCAGCCTAGTCTACATGAGACCCTGTCTCGATAATATACAACTTCATGTCAATCTTCTTTTTGTTGTTTTTTTTTTTGAGACATGGTTTTTCTGTGTAACCTCCCTAACTGTCCTGGAACTCACTTTGTAGACCAGGATGGCCTTGAACTCACAGAGATCTGCCTCCTGAGTGCAGCACCATCTTTTTTACAATGCAGTGACAGAGCAAAGCATCTATCAAAATCCATCTGTACAGAAGTTTAGAATCCAAGCCCACACACTATTGAAGATGGGCATATAACAGAGGGCTGGGGAGGTGGCTCAGTGGCTGAAGTGCTTGCCACACAAGAAGGAGCTGAGCTTGACTCCTTAGCACCCACATAAAATCCGAGTGTGGCAGCATATGCTTGTAAACCCCACACTAGGAGGTGGAGACAGGCAGATCTTAGGGACCCACTGACCAGCCAGTTTAGCTACAAATGTTAAGTTCCAGGTTCGGTGAGAAACTGTCTCACCAAACAATGTAGAGGGACTGAAAAGAGGACTCAGCAATTACAAATATATACTGCTTTTGTGGAGGACCCAAATTTGATTCCCAGTACCCACAGTGGGTGGCTCACAATCATCCATAACTCCTGCTCTAAAGAGATACAATGCCAGGAAAAGGCACAAAGCTACACAGAGAAACCCTGTCTCGAAAAATCAAAAGAAAAAAAAAAAAAGATACAATGCCTCTGGCCCTGGAGGACACTTTACTTACAAGCATATACCTACACATACTAATAAATAAAAATAAATTTTAAGAAATAAGTAAATAGGGGTTAGAGAAAGATGACTCAGTGGTTAAGAGGACTGGCTGCTCTTCCAGAGAAGTCAGGTTCAATCCCAGAACCAACGTGGAAGCTCACAACTGTGCATAATTCTATTTCCAGGGGATCTAATACTTTCTTTTGGTCTCCAAAGGCACCAGGCACACACTTGGTACACAGACATACACACACTAAAACACTCACACACATAATATAACAATAAATAAATCTATCTATAGAGATCTGAAGAGATGGCTCAGTGGTAAGAACATGTGCTGCTCTTCCAGAGGACCCAAGTTCAGTTCCAGTACCTATATCAGGCTGTCTCTAAGGGCACCTGCACACATGTGACACAATAAACTTTAAAACTGCACACAATAAACTTTAAAAAAATCAATCTATAAATATTTAAATAAATAAATGAAGCAGAGAAGTATAGAGGACGATACCCAGTCAGTCTTTGGCCTCCACACATGCACAGAGCACACACACAAAAAAGGACATAGAACAGTCAGGCTCATGTTGTTCTATGGTCGGGATACAAAGTATATGAGTACAACTCCGAAGGAGGCCCTTGTTTGGAGCTGAAATTGACACATAGGGCAGAGGTAGGAAAAGGTATTAAATAGCACTACAGCTCTCAGGGCTGTCAGTCTAGAACCACCTTCTAAGGGTCTTCTCTGCTTTGACTGATGGCCCTCTTTCCCTGGGGCTGGCATTCCTTCATCCTTCAAGACCCAGAATGAATTCCTGGCGTGGTTTAGATTTTTAATTGTCCACAAAAGGTCCATGATTTACAGGCTTCTATAAGGTGGATTTAGAATGAGGTCTTCAGATCAGTAGGCACAGACCCTTGAAGACGTCTCTAGAACCTCTGTCCCATCTCTTTTTCACCAGGTCCATAGTTCTTGCCCAGTGTTCCCCATCATGATATGCCAAAAGCAACAGAGCTGAGCACAAACCAAAGTCTCTAAAACTGTAGGCCAAACTAAACTTTCTTTTTATAAAGTTAATGTCTCACAAGTTTGTTACAGGAATGGAAAGCTGACACCCACATTTCCTAACATGTATGCAGAAGAAAGAACCCATACCTGGGCAGTGGTGGTGCACTTTCTAAGCGGCTAGTCTTTCTGTTTGGCCTTTGGACTACAAGCTTCTCTTGGAAACAACTCCCCTGACTTCTGCAGATGCTGCTTCTCGGGGTTTACCCACCTTTCCTTTCCTGCCTTTGTCTTGTTTGACTGTAGTGCTTCCTAGGGGCCTGCTGTCCCCCCAGTTCTGTGTTTCCTTTGTAACCTCGTGGTGTCAGACATTACTTTTATACCAGTGACGCCTCACTCTGTCCTGGCGCATTCCTTTCCTCCAAGCTTCAGACTCTAGCGGCCACATTAGGCACCTCTCTGCCTAGATGCGTCTCAACTCCCTCCCAACTAGTTTATTTTCTGTCCCCTTTCCCTCCTGCTGGAAACTGGAAGCAATCTGCATGTCTGTCCCACACCGCTGTTAGTCTGGTGGACAATAACCATGAAGAGTTAGAATTAGAGAAGATTATAAGTGGACATGGGCTGGCGGTTATGATAGCCACGTTGGGCATGGGATAGAGAGGGCTGGTTGTGAGATTCAGCCTTTGGGGACCTTGGAAGTTGTTAGTAATAGTAGTAGAATATGACCTTGCAGGAATGCACTGAATGCAGGAAACATATAACTTCCAAATAATTCTTTTTTTTTTCTGGGACTATTCATCCTGCAGATTTGTGCTGTCTTTTATTATATTTTTGTTTTTAAAGACAGGGTTTTACTGTGTTGTATAACACTGTCTGTCCTGAGACTCACTCTATAAACCAAGCTGGCCTTGAACTCACAGAGATCTGCCTGCCTCTGCCTCTGAGTGGTAGGATTAAAGGCGTGTGCCACCACCACCCAGCTCTGTGCTGTCTTAATTCATTTTTGGTTTCCTCCTGCATCTCTGGTTACAGGATACTTCTGAGTAATTAGTATCACTTCTCAAGTGATTAGGAACTTCATAAAGTATTTTTCAACTGGAGATGCTGGTTAATTAAACCTTTGATTATAGGTACTGGAGTAATGAAAACAAATTCAGATCTACTTAAGCACAGGGGAAAACAATGTTTATCCTAGCAATGTTTCACAATAATATTTCACAGAGTCCAGTGGCGGGAACGGAGCTAGTTCTCTTTCAGGAAGGAGAAACTGTAGTTACCTTTCCTGTCTTTCCTGTTGTCTCCATCCCCATTTCATAGATTACCTATCTTTGGTTCAAGCATCAGGTCAAAGGCAGTGGGCAGTGTTGCAGAAACAGCCACTTCAAGGAATTGGCTTTTCATTGGCTCTGTGTAGACCTGGCTGTCCTGGAACTCACTGTATAGATCAGGCAGACTTTAAACCCAGAGACCCACCTGTCTCTGCCTCCCAAGTGCTGTTTCCTCAGTGCATTCCTGCAAAGTCATATTCTACTACTATTACTAACAGCTTCCAAGGTCCCCAAAGGCTGAATCTCACAACCAGCCCTCTCTATCCCATGCCCAACGTGACCAGCCCATGTCCACTTATAATCTTCTCTAATTCTAACTCTTCATGGTTATTGTCCACTTTTAGTGACAAGAATGAAGTTCTCTTTCCTCTGCTCACTCAACATTCCTGAGCACTAATTCCAGAGCATGCTGGGTCTGCCTAGTATGTCTATATAAAGTGCTGGGTTAAATTACCAGTACCACCTCAAAAATACAAATAAAGCCACGCATGGTGGCACATGCCTTTAATCCCAGCACTTGATAGGGAAAAGCAGGCAGATCTCTGTGAGTGAGTCCAGCCTGGTCCACAGGGTGAGTTCTTGAACAGCCAGGGCTACATAGTGAGACCCTATCTCCAAATCAAGTCTCCCCCACCCTCCCCACAAACAAATAAGTAAAAAAATCATTCTAAATAATTATTATTAATATATAGCTTATTAAAAATGAATCGGGGGCTGAAAGATGGTTTAGTGGTTAAGATCAACTGCTACTCAATCATTAGGACCAACCAGAGTTCAGATCCCTAGACCCACATGAGGCTGCTCCCAAATTCTAAGGGATCCAACGCCCTCTTCTGGCCTCCATAGGCACTTGTACATACACTCATATAGTCACATGCATATATACATAAATAAAATCTTTAAAAAAAAAATACACAGAAGCCAAGTGTTGTGGCACATGTCTGAAACTAAGAACACCCATCAGGCTAAGATGAATTCAAGGACAGCCTGGTCTACACAGTGGCCCACTAACTCAATAAAATAAACAAGTTAGAATCAATAGTTCAGTAGTACAGGACATCAGGCCTTCAACCTCCAATACCAATTAAAAAATAAAAATAGCAGATATCTGTGAGTTGGAGGCCAGCCTAGTCTACAGAGTTACTTCCAGGACAGCTGAGGCTACACAAAGAAAGCCTGTCTCAAAAAAACCAAAATAAATAAAGACTAAAAATTGGTCAGTGGTTTTTGGCATGTGATCTCTTTATCCCCCGCAGCATTTCTTTAGAACCTCCTCCAGTTCTCCCACCCTCCCAGGTTCTCAATAAAATCATTTGAACCCCTCCAAAAAGAGTCAACAAATATTCCTTTTTTTTTCCCCCTATGCTACTGAGGATTGAGTTAGGCCTAGCAGTTGAATGTTCTACTACATGTATCCCTGAGTGTCTTCTGACTTTCTCCTTTTGAGATAAGGTCTCACTGCATTGCACTTCATACATGCTGTACTTGAATTTATGAGCCAGCTGGGATTACAGGCCTGTACTGCTAGACCCAGCTATCTTCTGTTTGAAGAGGAAAACAGAAAAAAATGGGGATGCAACACAGTTTGCACATACATTTTCTTTTTCTTTTTGGTGGCAGTAGGGATGGAACCCAGGCCTCTGCACATGCTCGGCAAGCCTTCTGCCACTAAGGCACATCCTCAGCTTACACTTTGTGTAAGAACCTCAGAGCAATCAGTTTGCAAAAATAAGCCAATGAAGTGAAGGACAGTATTGTTAACCATCTGACCCACCTGCAATGGTAGAGATCTGGCTCACTGGGATGGTGGCTGCCTTCTGCAAGTCCATCTTTATCTTTTTGGCCTGCCAAAAGAGAATGGTGATATGTTAAAGAGCTGAGCACACGCCTTTAAGACGAGGGAACATGACAAGCCAAGTACATTCTTTTAGGATGTCAGGCTGTGGGGCACACCACCGAATTTTTGCCACCCAACTCTCCCTTACCTGACTGTCCTTACTGCTGGTCAGGCCCTCAAAGGCCAACACACATTTGGCAGACGCATCCTGAAGTTGCTGATACCACTGCATCGTACTGTCTTGTACCTTCACCTGCAGGTCTGAGAATAAAAGGCCTTAATGGCAGCGAGCTCACTTAATATGCCATATGAGCTAGGACTATTCTAAGCACTGCACTATGGATTGGATGCTTCAGTGATCACAATCACACTATGAAGTAGATACTACTGCTACCTCCATTTAAGGAGTAAAGCAACAGACATGGAAAGGTTGTTTGCTAAAGTCACACTGCTATACAAGTAGAAACAGATTCCATTGTCTGGCTAAACACATTGCTGCTATGTGATCCTCAAACATATTACAGAAGGCTATCTGTACACATTACTTCAAATACTTAGCAGTGGGGTTAGAGAAATTGTGGTTCAGCAGTTACACACATTAAATAAAATCCTTAAAAAAAAAAAATTCTAGAGCTGGAGAGATGGCTCAGTGTAAGAGCACTGGCTGCCCTTCCAGAGGTTCTGAGTTCAATTCCCAGCACCCACATGGTGGCTCACAACCATCTGTAAAGAGATCTGGTGCCCTCTTCTGGTGTGCAGGGATACATGCTGGCAGAATACTGTATAATTAATAAATAGAATCTTTAAAAAAAAAAATTCTAAAAAGAGCAGTTGCTCCTCTTGGAGAAGACTAGAGCTATCCACATAGTGGCTCACAAGTCCCTGTACTTTCAATTCCAGGAGATCCAATGCTCTTTTCTGGCCTCTGTGGGCACCAGGTACACATGTAGGGCACGTGTATATATATATATATATATATATATATATATATATACACACACACACACACACACAAAGGTAAAACATTCATACACACAAAACAAAAATAAATAAACCTTTAATAATTCTTTTAAAATGAAATACTTAGCAGTAGCAATATTTGGAATGACACACCCATTAGACATAGACAGGCTTTTCAAGTCCCTGGGGAAAGTGCTAGAATCTGAAATTGGTTCCAGATCAACTAAAACACATTATGTAAAAGTTCTGATAAACTGGGCCATTCTGTAGTATGACATATATTCTCTCTCTCTCTCTCTGTCTGTCTAATGTTTGTTTTGTTTTCAATATCCTAAAACTCAGACAGCTGAAGGACTGCATCCATACCAAACTCACCTTCATTCTGTGTCCCTGCTGGGCCTGGGCTGGGCACAGGGGGTTGGGTGGGAGCCCCTGGCCCCTGCTGCACCTCTGATTCTTGCAGCTTGACCCGGGCCTCCTCTTCATCCTGCTTCTTCTTGACTTCATAGGCTCTGGTGATCTCCTGCTCCAAATTTGAGAGGAGGTCCCGCATTTCCTGCACGGTTCGCTCGGCCTCAGCTTGGTTCTCTGCTGTGGGATAACCACTCTGTCAGAGGGAGAGACAATAATTAACATTCATTTCCTAGATAACCTCATGGGGCTAAGTCACATCACACACAGTACATTTCTAAAGTGGAACTGCTGGATCAGTGCATACACATGGTCAAATACCTGCTCTTTTCCTGTTCTCTTAAAGATTTACTATCAGAGAGCGGTAGCTCATGCCTAGCACCTGAGAGGCAGAAGCAGGAAGATTGCTGCAACTCTTGAGGCCAGCCAGGGCTACACAGTGAGACCCTGTTTCAAAGAAAAAACAAAAAATAAAAAAATGCCACTGGAATAGCTCAGTGGGTAAAGGTACTTCCTTAGGAACTGTGACTGACAACCTGAATTTAACACCTGGAACCCCCATAAAGGTAGAAAAGTCCTGACCCCATACAACTGTCCTCTGACTTCCACACATGTACACACACAACACATACACAATAACAACAAAAGGTGTATCATCATCACATCCATAGCAACCAACAATAGAGTTTTTGATGCTTTCAACAATGGTCAGAGCAATCTTTTTTAAAAAGTTTGTGACAAAATCAAGTATATGGTGCATATACCAGTAATCCTAGCACTCAAGGGGCTGATGTAGGAGCAATGCCTTAAGTTCCCAGCCATGTTGAGCTATACAACAAGAAAAAGAAAGTCAGGCAACTCCTGCAAGTCGGCTCTCTCCTGTCACCTCGTGTGAGCCAGGAACTCAGGTTCACCAGCCTAAGCTCAGGCCTCCACCTGCTGGGCATTGTGGCAAGTTCCATTTCAGTTTTTAAAGCCGCCTGTCATGTCCTCTGCTCTTTTTTTTTTTTTTTTTTTGTATGAGAAAAGCAGAAAACGAAAGCAGTTTATCCTTTGGCATAAATTTCAAGAGCATTCTTTGAATCAAGGACATTAAATTTCAGTGTACATGGTAAGTTCTTCCTAATCTGTAATGTCTTTAACTTCTATGGACTTAGATAGACCAACGTTTTCCTGTATAACCTCAGTGTTTCTTGTGCTTACTGTCAACTACTCCTCTTTTTCCCACTGTACTTAATGTTTCTTTCGTCTCTGGCTTTACATTTAAATATAAAATATGGAGACAAAGATATGAAGATAAAATATATTTAATCTTTTTTTAATGTATTACTATCTCTTATTTGCCAGGTTTTCATTTTACGTTGCCAGGACCTACGAAAGTGAACAAATGCTTTACCAGAGAGCTCTGTCACCAGTTCTTACCCCACCGATCAAGCAATGACTGGTATTTCCTCCAACAGCCAACCGGTAGGCATCATTTGTAAATCAAAATACATTTTGCCTTTAAGCAGCTTTGTTTCTAACCTGAAGCAGTCATTCTGTAATCCCTCACCTCCAAGGTGGTGCGAATGATCCCGGAGATGAGGCTACACAGCTGGTTGCCCCGGGTCTGGAAGGCAGCCAGGTCGACATTCAGCAGATCCTTGTGCTGATTGGAGGCATCCAGTTGCTGGTTAAGCTGAAGGACCTCCTCTTGCAGGGTGTACAGGTTGCGTAGACGGACCTGGCCTTCCTCCTTCCGAAGCTGCTCCTGCTCTGCCTGCTTCACACGCTGTTGCTCTGCCTCTCGAAGCTTCAGGTTGAGAATCTACTGAAAGGGCCACCGAGTCGCTGAGTGGGGGCACCTCTCCCTTTCCACACTGCTCAAATCCTAGGCGAGCTACATCTTTTCACAGGCGGGCTAGAGCAGGAAATAAACTCCCCAAGGCCAATACACAGGTTAATTGCAATTTTCAACTTGATTGGCTTGAAAAAGAACCTAGGAGAGCAGCAAGTTATACCTCTACAGGTTCCTGAGGACATTTTCAGAGAGGATTAACAAAGGAGGAGGGCCTACTTGAATATGGGTGGTACCAACCCCACAGGCTGAGCCCCAGAAGAGAAGGAGAAAAGGGCATAACCCAGAGAGCAGAGGCTTTCTGAGCTATCTGAAACCAGTAGCTGAAACAATCCCCTTTCCCGTTGTCTTCTCAGGTATCTGATCACAGTGATAAAGAACTAACTACTACACAGCACTATGCAGGAGCATGATCATGGACCAAGGGCTCTAGAATGGCTGTTGACCGTGTGATGAACATTCAGAGGGCTAGAGACAGACACCAATACAATCATGCCGATTCTCCCAAGCACTGACCTTGGCTCTGTGGCGATGCTCAGCTTTTAGCTTCTCCTGGTGGCCCAGGGCTTCTCTGGTACTGATAAATAAGGCAGAGTCAGGGAAGTCTCCTGAGACAGTTTCCCCTCCCCCTCACTGTCATATTAGGCCTCTTCCCAAGGCTGGTCACTTTTCCAGGCTGGAAACTTCTTTGCCTATTTTATTTTGATATTTAAGGACTGACTTTCACCTTGGGATTTCTCTGGGAAAGCAAGCAAGCTGACCACACAGACATTTGCAGCAACCACTCAGGAAGACTCACCTCTTCTCCATCACTTCCTGTAAGTCCTGGAATTCCTTATGCAGCTTCAGTTCCTTCAGCTCATCAAACCTCTTCAGTTGTTCAGATGCCATCTCTGAGAGGGCTCGCACCTTCCTCTCCTGCTCCTCCTGCCACTGCCTCAGGCCCTCCTGAAAAGGATCGGTACCTGCCTTTAGAGTGCCGTAGTCATCTGGCTAATTTGCTCCTTGACCACCACGCTTAGTCCTTAGCACCTGGGAGACGCCAGCGCATGGAACCACCTGCTTGCTTCTCAAGAGCTGTGTGGAGCATTTATCCTTGGATGAAATTTTTTTTCTCCTTTATCTGTTCTTTTTTTTTGAGACAGGATTTCATGTAGCCCTGGCTGGTCTCAAACTTGTTCTGTAGCTAAGGATGACCTTTAAATCCTACCTGTCTCCACCTCCCTAGAGCTGGTAATATGGACATGGGGCCACTTTCATATGCTTCCAGGGATTAGCCCATGGCTTTGTGCATGCTAACCAACTTGTGTGTGTGTGTGTGTGTGTGTGTGTGTGTGTGTGGAGGGGCAGTGGTAATGTAGTATGTGCATCACGTTGTGTGTATACACACAGTTACAGAGCAAGCTATCAAGTGTCTGCCTCTACCACTCTCTCTAATTGTCTTGACATGGGATGTCACACTGAACCTTAAACTCCCCATTTGGCTAAAAGTGGCTGGCCAGTCAACTTTCAGGATATGCCTCTCTCCCCTAACGCTGGGGTTACAGGCAAATACAACCATTCTGTATGAGTGCTAGGGATTTGAAGTCAGGTCCTCATGCTTACAGAGAAGTGCTCTTACACAGAGCCATCTCCCCAGGCTCTTGCCATTTTTTAAGATCGTAATTTACTGTATTTTCAATTACAGACTCAGGCAAAACTTAATTTTACAAGCTAGAGTAGTCCCAAAGTCAAATTAATTAAAATAGTGCTGTTCTTTCAAAAGCTAAAATACAACTGTCACAATATAAACATATCTGACACATCTGGACCATCTGCAAATTCTAGAGAATTAAATGGAATATAGGAAAGCCTAAGTTAAAATTGACCAGCCAGATTTCACTTGAGGGTGTTCACTTTTGACCTTTACATCACCCTACCTCCAGAGTGAGCTTTCAGTGGGTGACATCTCCTAATTAGCATGTAGTGAGTATCCTCCCCTGGGGGAGTCTAGTGAAAGGTGGCTCTCTAGGGTCAAGCCTCCCTTGCTCCATTGTCTCACTTACTGTCCCTCTCAGTCTGTGTGCCACTTCGTACATTCGGATGCAGCCTTCCACTTTGATCGCTCGGGAGGACAGAAGCGCAACAGGTTCTGTGCGCTGGCACTCCTGTGTGATCTAAACCGAAGACGAGAGAGAAAATAAATCAATGAATGAGCTTTCAACATGGTAAACTTATGTTGCTTTTATAGACAAAGATCATGTCTTTGCTAGTTTTCTGTCACTGTAGTTTTCTAGGTGTTTTCCTAGAAAATTATTCAAAAGTAAGATTTATTTTGGAACCCAATTCAGAAGTTTCTATACACAGCCACTTGAGTTACTTGTTGTGATGGAAAATTACTTTAACTATGTAAGATGTGTAACATTTGTTTATGCTGCATTTGTTTAATGATGCAAAGATGTGTTGCTTTGCCTACCTAAGGCACATGATTGGTCTAATAAAAAGCTGAACAGCCAATAGCTAGGCAGTAGAGGGATAGGAGGGGCTGGCGGGCAGAGAGAATGAATAGGAGAAGGAATCTAGGCAAGGGGGAGAGGTGGGGGGGAGGGGAAGGAGACTCCCCTGGGCCAGACAGACACGGAGAAAGCAGGAAAAGTAGGACATACAGAATGAAAGGTAAAAAGCTCCTGAGGAAAAATGTAGATGAAGGGAAATAGGTTACTATAAGTTATAAGAGCTAGTGGGACGAGCATAAGACAAGACCAAGCATTCATAACTAATAAGTCTTGTGTCATTATTTGGGGGTTGGTGGCCTTTACAACTTGTTGCTTTTTTCTGGACTGTGCTAAGACAGAACATGACAGCAGAAGCATGTGGTAGAGAAAAGCAGCCACCTTAAGGTGGCCGGGAAGCAAAGGAAAGAGGAAGGAGGGGCCTGGGATTAGATTTACCTGACAAGGACCCACTCCCTCCAACCTGGTGCCCTATCAGATTATGAAGCCAGCAATGTATTAATCTACTGAAGACAATGATCCAAGCACTTCCCAAAAGCCTCACCTTGAATATTGCTGCCTGGAAGGCAAAGTTCAACACAGGATCCTTTGAGGAATGCTTGAGTTCCAAAGCCTAACACATCCAACTTAGGAACCAATAATGGACTTATAAATCACCAATAATGAAAATAATTTAGTTTCCTGTCAGAACACAGTACAAATTGTACGAGGGGATTTCTGAGCACTTGTGAGAAAATTCCAACAAAATAAGACAAGCATCTTGTGACCTCATTTTCTTCAAAACACAAAACTGTTCTTGGACTGTGCTTTCCTGCCTCTCCCATGTGTAGCAGATAGAAATGTTTATTTCAGATTATTCATTACAACTGATTGTTATTTATGTCTCTATGGAAAAACATGTTTTTGCCATGTGTGGCGTGTCCTTGTGATTGTACACTTTACTCATGTGACTCTTCTTAACCCTCAGAGTATAAATTGTCCGCTGCTCTAAATAAGGTTGGCTATTATGTGAGACTTAAGTCTGCCTTATTTTAAGCCCCACTCTCCCAGGTTCACACCGCCAACCACAGCAGTAAATAGGTTAGAACTATTATGGCCAGATCGCGGGGACCCCCAAAAGACCACCACCATCACAGAGACCAAATCCCGCATGTAAAAGCAAAGAGCCTTTATTTTAAGCTCCAGAGCTTGGTCCCTCTGTCTGTCTGACACAGCGGTGAGAGCAGAGAGCCCTGAGCTCAGGTGGGGCACAGTTTTTATCATAGCAGAGGTTGAGGTGAGGGGATTCCCAGGTCCAGGACCCTGATTGGCTGACAATTGTCTAGGGGTATCTGTAAAACAAAAAACAGGTATGTGCTAGACTCAAGGGCATCTGGCCACCTTATCTAATGGTTGGAATGTTTGGGATGTCAGGTACTTCCTCACCCCTGGGTCGATCCCTGGGTGGTATCAGCTTAAGGCTTTTCCTGGATCAGGATGTTGCCTGCCAATAAGCCTGTGACAGAAGCTGTGTCTAGACCCCTAGGTCTGTCATGGCTGCTGTGTGGTCAGGCTACTTTGGGGCCCCTTCACAAGAACCACTGTGTTTTCCATGATGTCAACTTTGTTCCTCCCTCTCTCTTTTCCCATTCCTGACCCTAAATGATTTACATTTGATCTTCTCCAAAAGGCCAAGAAGCACAATACTTTACTTCTTTTTTTGAGACCGAGTCTCACTATGTAGCTCTGGCTGGCTTAGAATTTACTATGTAGACCACACTGGCCTTGAACTCACAGGAACCCACCTGCCTCTGCCTCCCAAGTTTTGCAATTAAAGGTGTACACCACCATAACTGGTGTCACACTGGTTTTATTTTATTTATTTTTTTATTTTTTTACTTTTTTGTTTTTTTCAGACAGGGTTTCTCTGTGTAGCTTTGGAGCCTGTCCTGGATCTCGCTCTGTAGACCAGGCTGGCCTCAAACTCACAGAGATCCACCTGGCTCTGCCTCCCCAGTGCTGGGATTAAAGGCGTGCACCGCCGCCGCCGCCTGGCTCTGGTTTTCTTAATAAAATGATGTGTCTCCTTAGGCTGGAGAGATTGCTTAGCGGGTAAAGTACAAACAAGAAGGCCTAAGGTTTGGTCCCCAAATCCATCTAAAACTGCATGGTGGCATGTACTTATAATTCCAACACTGGGGAAGAGGAGACAGGAGGATTCCTGGGACTACTGGACATCCAGTTAATCCTAATTGGTGAGCTCCAGGCCAATGAGAAACACTGTCTCAAAAATCAAGGTGATGAGTGGAACACAGTGGTACAGGACTTTGATCCCAGCGCTAAGGAGGCAGTCACATCTCTGTGAGTTTAAGGCCAGCTTGGCCTACAAAGCGAATTCCAGGACAGGTAGGACTGTTACACAGAGAAACTCTGTCTTGAAAAACAAGGTGAAGACCTTCGAGAATAAATATCCCAAGTTGACCTCTGGCCTCCACACACACAAGAACACTGGGTGATGTGGTAAATACTGTTCCTACAAACAGCTGCAATAGGAAACAATCATTTCTTCAGGGTAATGTCACTGTCATGTGACTATATTAAACACTTTGATTTTTCAGCCAACAGGTGTTTTGTCTTCAAACTTTACCTTGGTTCCATTTGGTGAAGGTGAGGAGGATTCTGGAGTGCTTCTGACAGGAGACTTAAGGAGTGAGGGTTGGTCCAGGCCTGAAGTAGATCCAGAGGATGGTGAACATTCAGAGGAAGGAGAGTTCTCTTGTGTGTGGGGTGAGGTGTTGGGTAGGATGTGATCTACCACCCATCCAGAGTAAGAAGATAGTTTTGGAAGAGTTGTGCATTCTTCCAAAACATCCTAAGGAGAAGAAGGTTAAGTCTATTTGTATGTCTACTGATCTAAGACATTCCATACACTGCTCAACAACTGAGGGCCCAAGCAAGTAAGTTAAAACTGAAGATAAAGTAACTGCATTAACAACCAGAGATGAAAATACAGTAGGATTTCTTTCTTCTTCTTTTTGCTTTTGAGACAGTGTATCAAATTGAGGATGACCTTGAACTGACCCCCCTGCTTCCACTTCTGAAGTGCTGAGATTATAAGCCACTGTACCAGCAATAGTGGTTTATTATTGCTGCTGTTATTTTATTTACAGTATTTTAAAATCTATTATTACTATTAGTGTGTGTGTGTGTGTGTGTGTGTGTAGGCTCATGTGCCACAGTTTACATGAATTGAACTCAGTCATTAAGCTTATGCAGCAACTAACTTTACCCATGGAGCTATCTCATCAGCATAAGTGGATTCTTAATAATGACGCAGACTATATTTCTACGAAAAAATCCTTTGACCTCTTCATGTAAACTGTGGCACATGAGCCTACACACACACACAAAGGTATCCTCACATACGGTAGGGTTGTTCAAGCCTGTAATATAGATAAACTCAGACACCTCCAGGACAGTGGGCAGGCAAATGTGTATCACTGATTAGAAAAGCCACCAACAAACATTAAGGAAGGGCATGGCAAACACTAGTTATAAGGACCACGCCCCCGTCCACAGGTCAGCCAGTCATTTCATTGGCAACACTAGAGTTAGGTCAAATCAAATGCTCTCCAAGAAGCCTGGAGCTCCTGTGCAGTGGTTCTCAACCTTTCCAATGCTGCGATCCTTAAATACAGTTCCTCATGTTGGGGTGATCCCCAACCATAAAACTATTTTCGTTGCTACTTCATAACTGTAATTTTGCTACTGTTGTGAATCATAATGCAAATAGTCTGTTTTCCGATGGTCTTAGGTGACCCTTGTGAAAGGGTCGTTCGACTACCCAACGTGGTCTGGACCCACAGACTGAGAGCCGTAGTTCTAGCAAGTGGACTATAAAGCAGAAGAGAATGAGAGGCCGTGGCTGATGACAAGATCCCAGGCCCGGGAGTGGACTGGGGTGATGGTGACGCCTTTGGGCAGGAGGCTTCCCGTTAAGTGGGGGGGCCGTAGATCAACTAGAACGGGCTCGAGAAAGTTATGTGCACAGTAGTCAAAAAAGCAATGCGGCCCATCGCCACGTCCGGTCCTCCGCACCCGCCTGGAGGGAGCGTGTTAAAGGCGTGAGGACGGCCGCCGCTCACCTCGTAGTGCACCAGCCACTCGCGGTGGTAGGGCAGGCGGCCTTTGCTGGAATTGCGCAGCGCCCTTAGAGTTTCCCAGCAGCGACCCTCCGACGGCATGGCGGGCCACCTGCAGCGCCACAGAAACCGCTACCGACAAAACACACCCTCGAATCCGCCGCCGAGGAGGCGCCGGCCTCCGCTTCCGGGTTTCCCGCCCCACGTCCGGCGTAGCCCCGCCCGTAACGGTCGCAGACACCGCCCGTCAGCGGCGCACCTCCCACTCGTCAACGCCCGCGCCTGCGCAGATGGGGGTGGGGGTGGGGGTCAGCGCCAGGAAGCGGAAATGAGGCGGTTCTTCCAGCTTTGTGAGGCTCCTGCTGTAAGAGACTGACTGTTCTGGGAAAGCTAAACGGAGATATAATTTCTTACAGGGCTACGCTAGAGAAATGAAATGCGTCTTCACTAAAAGTTGTACGTGAATATTCATACCGACGGTAATCGTAATGCGAAAGCCTCCCAAATGGCAATCTCCTGAATTAGGAAAGTATTCTGTAAAGTACAATGGAATTCTTCCCCTGTCCTACGTAATAATGGTACCTTCTGTAACATAAACCTTGAAAGCGTTTAGCTAAGTAAAAGGAACAAGTTGCCGGGCGGTGGTGGCGCTTGCTTTTAATCCCAGCACCTGGGAGGCATCACTGAGTTCGAGGCCAGCCTGGTTTACAGCGCGAGTTCCAGGACAGCTAAGGCTGTTAGAGAAATCCTGTCTCGAAAAACAAAAAGAAAATAACAACAAAAAGCATCAAGTTAAGGAGAGAACACAGTACAATTCCCTTCATGTAAGGTGTCCAGAATAAACAAATCCAGAGATAGAAGTGGGACCTCAAATGACTGCAAACGGAGATGGGGTTTCTTGGAGTTCATGAGAATGAGCTAGAATTAGATCATGGTAATAATCACACCTTGGTAAATATACTTAAAAAACTAAATTGTTAACTTTGGGTATTAATAGGTCTCACTTAACCCTCCCTTAATCCACCGCACATAGTTGAATCTTAATGTAATTTCACTCAGTCACAACTGCCCAGAGCTGGCTTTGATGGATGCGCTACACTTTTTAACCCTCTACTGCCCATGTCTCTGTGACATCTGTTTGAGGTGGTTTTGAAAGAGTTTCAAGGATAAGCAGTATATTTTCTGGAGAGATAGCTCAGGAATTAATAGTGTTTACTACTCTTGCAGAGGACTCTGGATCAGTTCCCAACACCTGTCAGAGACCAAACATGGACCATGGAAAAGTACTAGCTAAGCCAGAGAACAAGCCCCTACCCTAAACCAGATGCCCCCAAAGATAAAGAACAGGTCAGGCAGGTCAGGTAGCATAGCAACAGAACAATGGGCCCTGACCAGTGACCTTACCACCTAGCAGCCTCACGACTTGCACGACTTGCACGTAGCCCCTCACCTGCACGTCCCCCTTCACCTGCACGTATGGCACGTCGTGCACCCCTTCCCTCCTCCCCTCCCCCTCCCATGCTATATAAGCCCTGCTGAGGAGAATAAAATTTGCAGCTTGATCAGAACACACTGTCTTTCTGTCTTCTCTCGTGTCTCCCCCATCCCTCTCATTCTCTCCCACAGGTGGGTCACCCCCGTTGACACCCCGCTGGCCGGGGCAAACACCCACATGGTAGCTCACAATGCAAACTTTAGCTCCAGTGGATCCATTGTCCTCTTTCTGGGCTCTTCTAACACCAAACATACACACGGCCCACATACATGTAGTTTTTTGTTGTTGTTGTTGTTGTTGTTTTTAAATTTTATAAAATCATTGGACTTCAGGTAAAATATTTTACAAAGGTTAATACAGGAGGCCTAGGAATAATCTGAGTGTGGTGGTTGGACACCTTTAATCCCAGCACTTGGGAGACAAAGGCAGGCAGATCCCTGAGTTTGAGGCCATCCTGGTCCACAGTGAGTTCCAGGACAGCCAGGGCTCGCTACACAGAGAAAGCCTGTCATGGAGAAAACAAAAACAAAAGAATATTCCCAGGAATGGACTCCAAGTCACTTCCATCAAAATAGTTACACACCAGTTACACTGGTGCAGAGGTGGTTACACTAGTTGAGCAAAAGAAAAAGGAATCTCTCTCTCTCTCTCTCTCTCTCACACACACACACACACACACACACACACACACACACATACACACACTCGTGTTGTTCTAAATTTGCCAACTGTTCTTTCTTGAGAAGTTGTTTAGGAGTCAGGGCATGGTGGCACGTGCCTATAATCCCAGCACGTGGGAGGCAGTGGCAGGGGATCTCTATTATTTGAAGACAGGGCTGGTCTACATGAGTTCATGCTCTCTAGAGGCTACATGATAGGAGCCTATCTCAAAGAAAAAAGTCTATTTGTTTTCAACGTGTGTGTAAATGTGCATATGAGTGTTGTGGGACAATCTTTTTCTATACTGTGAAAATGTGTCTCTGCCTAAGGCCTCTTCTGATTGATTTAATAAAGAGCTAAATGGCCCCTTTAATCCCAGCACTCGGGAGGCAGAGGCAGGCGGATCTCTGTGAGTTCGAGGCCAGCCTGGGCTACCAAGTGAGTTCCAGGAAAGGCGCAAAGCTACACAGAGAAACCCTGTCTCAAAAAAACCAAAAAAAAAAAAAAAAGAGCTAAATGGCCAATAGCTGGGCAAGAGAGGATAGGTGGGACTTCCAGGGAGAGGAAGGAACTTGGGAAGAATCTGAGGCCTGTGGATTTTCACCAGCCAGACATGGAGAAGTCCAATGTACAGTATGGAGGAGCAGTAACGGGCCATGGGACAGAATGTAGATTAATAGAAACAGGTTAATTCAAGTTATAAGAGTTAGTTGTGAACAGGCCTAAGCTAAGGCCAAGCATTCATACTTAATAAGAAGTCTCGCCGGGCGGTGATGGCACACGCCTTTAATCCCAGCACTCGGGAGGCAGAGGCAGGTGGATCTCTGTGAGTTCAAGGCCAGCCTGGTCTACAGAGCTAGTCCAGGACAGGCTCTAAAGCTACAGAGAAACCCTGTCTCGAAAAACCAAAAAAAAAAAAAAAAAAAGTCTCTGTATCATTACTGGGGAACTGGCTGTCCAAAGAAAGTCTGACTACATGAGTGTCGGGGCCTAAGGCCAGAGGAATTGAATGCCCTAGGAGCTGGACTGGGTTACTGTGAACTGCTGCCTGATGTAGACAAGAACAGTATGCACTCATCTCTGCAGCCCACCTTGATAAAATTCAAGGTCCTCTGCAAGAGCAGCAAGAGGGGTTTTGCTTTCATATATTTATTTTTTTGCCTCAGCCTCCTGGGTGCTCCACCTCAGACAACCAGAACAAGAGTTCTTAGCCAACTGAACTATCTCTTCAGCCCCCAAACTCTGGAGTTTTAGACTTGGGTTACAGTGGTTGAGATGCTGTAGTAACTGGAATGAGAATGGCCCCCATAGGCTCATATAATTGGTCCCCAGTTGGTGGAACTGTTTGGGAAGAACCAGGTGTGGCTTGTTAGTGGAAGTGTGCCACTGGGGCAGGCTTGGCCATTTCGAGACTCCTGTGATTCCCGGTGCTCCCTCTCTGCCTCTGGTGTGGGTCTACATGTATGCTCTCTGCTATTTGGTCCACAACTATGAACTCTGACCCTTTGAATCAATAAGCCAAATTAAACACTTCCTTTTACAAGTTGCCTTGGTCATGGTGTTTTATCTAGCAATAGAAAAACAAAAGTCAAGCCCCGAACTCAGGCCAATGCCAGCTAGAAAATAGTGCTCTCTCTGAAGAACATTTTCATTTGTGGGTTTTGGTTGGTGATGGTGGTGATGAGGGAAGGGGGCCCTGCAGATCAAACTTAGGCCCTTAGGGCTAGAGAGAGATGGATCAGCAGTTAAGAGCATGTGCTGCTCTTACAGAGGAACTGAGTTCAATTCCCGCACTCATGGTGGCTCTCAACCATCCATAACTCCAGTATCAGGGACTCTGACCTCAGAGAGCACCAAGAACATAGGTGTTACACAGCACATATATACATTCAGGCTATTCACCCATAAAATAAATGAACCCAATTTAAAAATTAATCAAAAGAAAGCAAAACCCTAGGCTCTTGCACATGTGCACATACTAAGCAAGTACTCCACACCACTCTTTCAAATACAGGAAAATACAAAATGGCCCAGAATCTTATGTAGAAAGCAGGTAGCATTTAGCGCATAAATTATAGGTACATCCCACACCTATCTATCCTGTGAAAGTGATCGTCCCCAAATCCTGACTAGTGAGGCCTGACAAAGTGTCTTGCCTTCATCCATCAGGTACCTTATCTTCCTACAGCACCCAAAGAATCAACAGCCTCTCTGTTCCATCATGAAATGAAAAGTTGGTAATTCAGCATCAACTACTCTGCAATTCATGTTTTCTCACATGGACTTTTGTTTTTTTGCTTTTTTTTTTTTCAAGACAGGGTTTCTCTATAGACCTGGCTGTCCTGGAACTCACTCTGTAGACCAGGCTGGCCTCGAACTCACAGAGATCCGCCTGCCTCTGCCTCCTGAGTGCTGGGATTAAAAGTGAGCGCCACCACTGCCTGACTCTCACATGCGTCTTATTAAATCATTTAAAAATATTTTGTTTTTATTCAGACATGGCCTCAGAAAACCCAGGCTGGCTTCAACTCACTATGTAGCTGTGGATAACACAACTCCTGCCTCCACCTCCCAAGTCATTAGATGACAGGTGTGCACCACCACACTCGGTTTTTTTGTTTTGTTTTGTGGTTTCCTCTGTGTAGCTTTGGAGCCTGTCCTGGAATTCGCTCTGTAGAGCAGCCTTGAACTCACTGAGAGCTGCCTGCTCTCAAGTGCTGGGATTAAAGGCATGTGCCACCACTGCCCAGCAGTCTTCTATAAAGTCAGGAGAGAAGGATAAAGGAAATCAAAGGAGTCTTAAATAACTGATAATAAAAATTTTATTTCCTGTAAAACCACACAAAAATTTCAAAAATAAATGAATTCCAGAAATACAAAGAGAAATGAAAAGCAATGAGATAGGGATTACACTTGTGAGGCCAGATGGACATTAGCTTCTGTGAGGTGCTTGGGGACAAGTGGCCTCCAGGAGGTTTCCATTGGCACTACAGAAAATACCGATTCCTGCTCTACCCATCAAGAAGGAAAAAGCGGTGCTCACTTCGGCAGCCCGTATGCTAAACTTGGAATTCAGAGAAGATTGGCATGGCCCCTGTTCAAGGACGACAGGAAAATTCCTGAAGCATTCTGTATTTTTCCTGCCATCGAGAGCTGGTGAGCAAAGGGTTACAGCATTGTGAAACCAGAACAGGCTGTCGTGAGCATACCTGCCACAGTTCCCTCTGTGCTCAAACAATTCACAGCTCACCGCTGTCGCCGTGACTGCTCCATTTCATGACATTTGTAGCTAGGTTCCAAAGGAGCAAAGGGATCTGTGAGCATCTTACCTCCATGAGCCAGGAGTAAATGTATCTTTCTGCCTCCGTTTTATTTTTATGCTGATAAAAGCACAGACTCACTCAGTTACTAACTTATCTGATTTCACTATTTCTTAATACCAATAAAGTTTTATTTTTAGTAAAAAATAAAATAAAAATAAATTAAAAAAGGAAAAGGTGATGTAAGTGGTTCATAGTCCAAGAGGACTCCTGCTGCTTCAGCTCAGAGAAACCCAAGACATGGATGCACTGAAAGAGGGTTGGAGGAGACTGCAGGGGAAGCCCACCCAAACAGTCCCTGAGGAAAGGAAGCAGGGGTTTAAAAATCTGGTACCTAGTGTAGCAAATAGAAGGCCTGTGAAGGTCACTGAAAAATTCCACCAGGCTCACGGATCAGGAAAGAGAACCATCCTCTTCCTGATTCATCCCCAGCTGCTCTAGGGACTCTCCTGCCATTAGGAGTTGAGGAACAGACCCTGAGCACATTTGGTCACCTGAAGAGAAAGCCAGTGGGCTGGCCAGTTACAGGACGGCAGCTCCTCAGTTCCCTGGCATCAGGCAAGGGCTGTACCCCCTGGACAGGTGGCCTCAGGCAGGGGGAGACCGGGAGCGGATGGGTGAGCTTGTCAGGAAAGAGGATGTATAGGGGCCATCCCCAAATACGTTGGCGTAGGATGACTTGAGAAACTGGACGTAATTCTGCATGCTGCGGTTGGTGCTCTCAGACTGCTCCAGGCGGTCCTTCAGATCCTGCAGCCGGCTCTGGTATCGACGATCCGCCTGATGGAGAGAAGAGAGAGCAGGGGCCAAGGGTAAAGAAGGTAACAATGGGCAATCAGAGCCCAAGGCATTCACTTAGAGGGTGTCCACACTGAGAGGCACCAGGGCCTACGAGGGAGATGGGGATTTTCCCCTTGGGTGAGGGAGTTAGTTGCTTTTTTGTTTTATTATTTTGAGCCAAGTCCTCACCAAGCTGCCCAGACAACTCAGTATATGGCCTTGAATTACCTATTTTCTTGCCTTAACCTCCTGAGTACTGGGATTATGGCAACATACACTGAGTCAACAAACCTGGCTGAGGTTTTTATTTTTATAGGTCTGCCTTGGTTATTTGGTCTTTTTCCTTTACAGCTTTTTTTTTTTTTTTAAGACTTATTTATTATGTATACAGTGTTCTGCCTGCATCCAGAAGAGGACACCAGATCATTATAGATGGTTGTGAGCCACCATGTAGTTGCTAGGAATTGAACTCAGGACCTCTGGAAGAACAGCCAGGGCTCTTAACTGCTGAGCCATCTCTCCAGCTCCTCTTCTTGTTTTTTTGAGGCAGAGTTTTTCTGTGTAGCCTTGGCTGTCCTCAGACTCACAGATCTGTCAGCCTCTGCTTCCAGAGTGCTGAGATTAAAGATGTGGGCCACCACACCTGGCTTGTAACATCTTCTTGCTTAATTATTATTAATTTGGAGTGACCTTTCGAATCTTCTCATTTGGGCTTGAAGTTTACACAGACATCAGAATACCTACACCAGCTTGTTTCAAGATTCCATTAGTATAGCAGATTGATTCTCATCCTCTGCACCTGTCTGTGTCTACCAGCGAGGTAGACACACGTGGAAGCCCATTTTCAGGTTTCCTAGTGGCTTTACCCAGCAGGTCTGCATAAAAAGGATGATTGGACCCCAAGCCTGAATGCAGGCGTCTGAGATGGTCTGCACTTGGTTGCACTGGGGGGAGGTCTTTTGCTCCACCCCTGGGCATTCCCATAAATACCCTAGGGCAGAGACAATCAGGGCCCGATGGAATAGGTTCCAGGCCCTCTCCAGGCTATCCTGTATTTTCTATCTGTTTCTCCCCACTCTAATTCTTCTATCAATATTTCCTGCTGCTCCTACTCAAGAGTACACTGGGGAAATGTGGGGGTGGTGGGTAGCCCCACCACAGACACATTCATTTCTTGGACATACATTGTTCCGTCTGTCTTTCTCACGGGTAAGCTGAAGCTATTATTTACCAAGTCCGGTAATTTTGTTGGTTGCTGTTTTAGTTGGTTGGATTAGTTTTGGGTTTTACATTCTCCTCTATCAGTATTAGTAGTTTGCTTATTTACCGTGTGGGTAAATGCAGGTGCATACCAAGACAAAGAGAGGGCAGCAAAGCCCTAAGAACTAGAGTTACAAGCATCTGTGGAACACCTGGCTTAGTCATAATAAGCCTGGGTGCCGGGATACGAACTCCAGTCCTCATGATCAAACGGCAGGTATCTTCAACCAGTGTGCCAGAAGAGGGCGGCAGATCCCCCGAGCTGCAGTTACAGACTGAGCCGCCACATGGGTGCCGGGACCTGAACCCAGGTCTACCCAAGAGCAATCAGTGTTCACAACTGCTGAGCCTGCTCTCCAGGCCCCATCTGGGGGAGTCTTATCGAACAGCCTACCCAGGAAGGCTCAACCCCTAGCACTACCACGGGAGGAGACACAAAGATACATGGGAGTGGCTGCAGCGTCCTCTCTGGACTACCAGACAATGCCGCTGGTCTGTCTGCTCAGGGAGTTGCCCTCTTTTCCTCTGGACTTTTCAGGCTTTCTTTTATTTCCGTTGAGGGTTTCAAAGTTCTTCCTCTCTCTGGAATAAGAGCTATTTTTGCTTACTTTGACTTTCTTTCTCAGCCACTCACATGGAGGCAGCTCCTAGCTCACCTTTTACCACTACCAGAAATTTGGTAGTCACGCAAGTCTATGGATATGCAAAAAACTGTCCACCTGTACAGTATGTGTTTATGGATATAGATGACACCCTGTAATTCTGATTTTAAGAAGGGATGTAACAGGAGCCATAGTTCAGTGGTAGCAGCTTGCCTAACACAGTCAAGGCCCTAGAGTTCAATCCCTAGTACCAAAAAAGGGGAGGGAGGTCACCCAGAATATCCTCCTAGGCTGGCAAGGTGACTGGAGATAATAACCTCTTTGAGACTCCTGAAAACGCCAGTAGACAGTTTGCCTGCAGCCCAAGGGAGCCCTGCCCACTAGCCCAACTCACATCATCACGAGTCCGCCGCAGCTGGCCAAGTTCTGTCTTGGTCCTACTCAGCTGGGTCTCAAGGTCCAGGATTTTGCTCTGGGCTGCTCGCTCCTTGGAGAGCGCCTGCTCCTTGGTTTGCTCCACCTGCACACAAGGGAGAGGTAGGACTGCCTGACCCTGCAGAGAAGGCTAGCCACTCCTACTAACCAGTTACAGCCCATTGGCACATCATTATGCAAAATTTTCCCTGGGGCCTTGGAGCAGAAGCTAACTAGAGGGAAGTTCTTACATCCACCTTTGCCTGCCCCTTTCCAGCATCCCCAAAATGTGAAAAAGCTTTTCTGAGTCTCAAGAGGGCAGAAAGTGACTGATATAATGCTCATCATATAAAAAGGGCTGATCCTCTACAACAGATATCTATTTCATCCTTACACCACATTCAGGAGGAAGGTACTACTGTACCCAGTCTTCAGATGGGAAAGGAGGCTGACAAAGGTCAGGACACGGAACTACCTAGGAGTACACACACAACTCACCTGCCGCCTGGCGTCTTCAATGGCACTCTCCAGCTGCCTCGCCAAGGATCCACACTCTCTCGTTTTCTCCTCCAGCCGCAGCTGAGCCTGGTGAATTGCCTCCTCCCTCTTGGCAATCACCTGTAGGAACTCGACATTCTGGGCGCTGGTGGCCTCCAATTTCCTAGGTGAAAGCACTCCATTAGACCCTGCAATGACCCACTTGTCTTGATCCACTGCCAGGGGGCTGCTGCCTCCCCTGAGCTGGGGATCCCATCTCTTGAAGAATCTCCGTGAATCTCCAAGGAGCCACAAGAAGAAACAGTATTTTCAGATCAGCAAGGTGGCTGGCTGGTCTGTGCAACTGCAAGAGGTGGTCACGGGACAGCGTGGAGAAGGAAGAATGCACGTGTAACTGCGCGTGCAGCACGACAGAGAACAGCTTCTGCAGCTCACAGAAGGCCTGCCATTGTCAGTCCACTCCAGGAACAAGGGAGCAGAGCCCAAGAGAAGCAGGAAGAACGGGAATGAAGTCAGCACAGCTGGCAGGTCTGTTACCAAACCCCAGCCCAGTAAAAAGGCTTCAGCTGAGCCACACAGCACGTCTGTGACAGACATAGGACAGCTGTGGCTTCTGCACTTTACACAAGGTCTCCCCTGCTCTTCCAGGACACCTTCCCCTTTAGTGAACACTGCAAGTCCTGCTGAACTTGGCTCCATTTTGTGGGCCAGCTTGGCAGAGCAGAGGTGAAACACAGGAGGCCAACTGATCCAGTCCCTGGAGGCTGTACTGGCTTCTCTAAGGCAATTAAGACCTAAGACCTGAGTTCTTAGTCTCCCGGCTTTTGTTTTTGTTTTGTTTTGTTTTGTTTTGTTTTGTTTTTGAGACAGTGTCTTATTACAAAACCCAGGATATCCTCTAGGTGGCAGCAATCCTCCTGCCTCAGCCTCCCAAGTACTGGGATTAGTAGTGTGCCATTATGCTAGACTCCCAGTCCTCTGCTTACAGGTGCTAACATGGTTCTGGAGGAAGAGTTTCCAGCATAAGAACAGCTTTCGTAGGCACCAGCTGTGTCCATCTGGGCAAGTAACCTCCTTTTCCTGAGCTTGGCTTCCTCACAGTTACTAACATTTGGGTAGTTCACACCAATGATCCCAGTACACTGGGGGCTAAGGCAAGAGGAATGAGTTGCAAGCCACAGGTTGAGACTCCGTCTCAAAGAGCCAAAATACAGGGCTGGCAAAATATGACTCAGTGGGTACAGGTGCTTACTGCCAAGCCCCATGTCCTGAGTTCAATCCCCAGGACCCACAGGGTGGAAGAAGAGAACTGACTCCCACAAGCTGTCCTCTGACATCCACACCCATGCAGGTGCCCATGCTGGGCACAAATAAATACTAATAAATTAAAAGTAGGTCTAAAAAAGGGGCTAGAGAGATGGCTCGGTGGTTAAGAGCATATAGTGCACTTGCAGAGGACCCAAATTCAGTTCCCAACACCCACATCAAGCAGCACACAACTGCCCACAGCTCAAGCTGCAGGGGATCTGAGCCTCTGGCTTCTGTGGGCACCTGTACTCACATACACATACTCCCAGACACCCACAAATACACAGAGTTAAAACAAGAATAGTACCAGCTGACAAACATCTACAACTAGCTTATCCTGAACATCTCTAAGCAAGTGACATGCTAGATCCTTTATGAGGACCATCTGAGGACTGGCATGACTCTATCAGCTGGTAGATTACACCTACAGTGATCCTTCCTCGGATGAGGAAACGGGTTCAGGAGAGTTAAATGATTTACCCAAGGTCACAAGGTCTCCTGAACTGGACCCAAGGCCAGGGCTTCTGATGCCAGATGGTGTAAGCCTCCCCTAGAACTGCTTTTACCAGTCTGAAGTAGGACGAGTCAGATCAGGGAGGTGGTAGGAATGCTGCTCAGCAGCACACTGGCGTTCTGGTTGCTTCATTCAAGGCAGGCCCTGCTGGTCTGCTTGGCCTAATGTGCTTACCAGAAGACTGGCCTCGTTCATACAGTCACACAGCATCCCTCGAGGTTGACGCCCCCTTCTCTCACCCACAAGGCTTACCACTGAAATGCAAGCAGCTCTTCCTTTGAGTTCTGCCTAGCACCTTCCAGGGCCTTGAGTCCCTCCAACACTTTGGCACACTAAGCACAAAGCAGCTAAGCGGCAGAAAGTCTCAAGTCCTAGGAAGAGGACAGACATGGGACCAAGTGCCTCTAACCTCTCCAGTTCATCCACCTTCAGACTCAGTTGTTTATTTTCCTTCTGGGAAGCCTGATGTTTCTCTCTCGCCATCTCCAGCTTGTCCCCCTGGTGTTCGATCTAAAATGACAGGAACGTAGACTGGTTTACGAGGGAATTTCCCGTAAGGGCAAGTAATGGAGGAATTCTCCCTTCTCCCTGTGATGTCAGCAGATGCCCCATATTCAACGAACAACCTGGAAGAGAGAAGAGCAGGGGCAGGGCAGACCCACTCTACCTCCCACACCAGGAGAACCGGGTTAGATGCTGAAGAGCCAGAACTGTGATGGGTTCCTGATCAGGAGCCCCAGTGGCCCACCTGGGACTGTAGGAGACACGAGGTGTTACCAGTGGCTCACTGTACCACAGACCACTGAGCTTTCCCAGTTATGCTCTGGCACCACTGATTTCGGCTCCCTCAATGGGGTAATGCAGCAAGGGCAGCTTCGGTTCACTTAGGTCAGCAAGTCTGAGAAGTTACCCTGAGCGCTGCTTTACTGAGAACCTCAGGGACAAGGGACAAGGGCTCGACAATCTTGAGGCAATGGATTCAAAGCCCTGTGGACACTAAGTGTCCCTGTGACACAGGAACTCACTTGTCCCCTCTAGGTCTCAGGCTGTCGTTGGAGAAATAACCGTATACTGCATCAGGTTTCTGGGGGATAAAATGTCAGCCTGCTGGAGCAGGGCAGGTGCCCAGAACAAACAGAACAGCAGCTTCTCTTTATAGCTACCCAAGGAAGCACTTCTGGAGAGGAGTGGGGCGCAGTGGTGCATGACCACAACCCCAGCATTCTCCGAGGTAGAGGCAAGATTAGGCGTTTAAGGTCATCCTTGGCTACACAGTAAGTTCAGTCTGGGCTACGAGACCCTGTCTCAAAAAACTAAAAGGGTAGAGACCTGCCCAAGTCAGAAAAAAGTGAGTGGAATGAGTGGTATATGATGTCTTGGACAATGCAGGCAGGAGACGTGGTTCCAGAAAGGGAGAGACAGATTGCTTCTGGGCAAAGGGGCTGCTTGCTTCTGTCTCTCAGAACAGAATCCCAGGTTGTACATCTGTGGAGAACAAGGAGAGGCAGTTAAAGCTTGAGAGAGATGGAACAAAGGACAAGCAATGGCCAGGTATCTGCTGGGTCTCCTTTCTGTGGCTGCAGGTCGGAGGACAGCGGCAGGATACGCAGGGCAGAAGTAGGTAGAGCACGGAGCACTTGGGTGGCCATGGCAGGAGGGCCCAAAGGCTCCCAGAGTGGCGAGTCCTATAGCTACAATCATTTTGTGCAACACGAAGCATTTGGCACACCAGACTTTTATTTCACAGCACTGATGATAGCTCACTCCTTTCAGAAATCGGCAGCCAAGAAAAAGGAAGTGGTCCTCCCTTGGGGGGCGTGCAGCTCATCTCGGTAAGCGGGACCCTGCTCGAGCCAGTTCGTGGGATCCCTTCTGCCAGTCCCTTACCCGGCTGCGCAGGTCTGAAATGATGGCTGTGAGGTCGATATTCTTCCTCTCGTAGCCCTGCAGCTGGTCTTGGCACTCAGCCAACTTGGCCTCTGTGATCTTGAGGATGTCAGGCAGCTGTTGCAGGTCAGCCAGCTGCGACTGGAACTGCCGGCGGGCCTGAAGCAGGAAAAGAAGCCCACTGTTGGCAAGATCCTGACTGAGAACTGGATGGGCCTTCCTCTAGAGTACAGCAGCACTGCCCCAGTCCTGATCTCGAAAAACCCACAGGCAGCAGCCGGCCTGCTCTCCCACAGGCACACTCGGGCCTGCCTCGCCACTTCAGGTGGCCACTCATGTAGTCGGCAAGGATCAGTGGCAACACCAGGGTTCAGCACCAACCCTGAGGGCTCTGCCATCACTTTATTTGAACACTAATGAAGGGACAGTTCTAACCACAAAAGGATTTAACTAAAACCTGGAAAAGCCAGGATTACAGGCTGGTGTAATTTCAGCTCCCCTAGGAAGGCAGCCCTGACGATACACAGACCAGGAGGGAACTAGACATAGCTGGCCCTGGCCCACCCATGAGCTTTAGCAAGACTGAGGACCAGAGACCAGCAGTGAGCTGCTCAAGAGACCAGCGCCTGAGCCTGACTCAGGCTGTCTCCAAGGTTATCTTTAAGGCAGTCCCTGTACACCAATCAGCCAACAGCTCCAGAAGAAAGAGACCCTTCCAGAGGAGATGAGAGGCACATTTGCAGATGCTACAAAGACGAAGGTTCCAGGCAGAATAAAGTAGGTATCCAAATACCTAGCCTCTGGGAGGATCTGAGTCCAACTAAATGCCCCAAGTAGGAGGGGCTCTGTTTTCTTGAGAAAAGGGAAAAGAGAAAGAAAAAAAAAACCCACAAGGGGAAAAAATGGAAATAAAGATCACAGTATAGAGAAAAGGCCAGGAAGGGGACAACACAGAGAAAAAGGAGCACACATGGTGGGGGGACCAGCCAGAAAACAGTCTCTTGTGAGCCAGACGAGCAGGGTCAAGGGCACACGGAGCCACTGGACAGACACTTGGACAGGGCAGGGAAGAGAGCGAGGAAGGGGACAGTACCGCCTCAATCTCTTTGTTCATCTCATCTTTAAGCATCTTGTTCTCTTTGTCGCAGCGCTCTAGCTGGGCAGCCACTTCATCAGCCTCCAATCTGGTTTTCATCACCTAGGGAACAAAACCACAATGGGTGCTCTTGGGCAGAGCCCTCTCCTCGCACCCTTTCCCTCAGGCCTCGCAGTGAGCTGCCAAGCAGGGGCCCAGGCTACCCAAGGGGTCTACCTGGCTCTTATAGTTGTCGATCATCCCCTCGTAGTTCTTCACTGATGCCTTCAGCTGCTGGACCTCCAGATGAGCCTGGTTGAGTTTGTCCTCCATAGGGGCGAAGCTAGCCTAAAGCAGCAAGCAGAAAGAAGGAGGTTCAAGACCAGGGCCTCCTCACCCTCTGTCTACTCGTAGAGACCAGCCAAGAACATGCCCTATACAGAAATTTTCATCAGCGAGTTTCCAGGTAAGACTCCTAACGTGACCCCTCCGTTAGACAGAGACGATGACAGATAAATGTTATTTCTTATCCCTAAAGCAATATACAAAGTCTGAAGGGAATAGAGGGCTGGTGCAGCCAAGTGATAATGGACTTGTGCAGCATGCTAGAAAGAAAATGAATATAAAACACATGGATCACATGCCCAAGGCTCAAGATTTGCCCAAACAGCTATTGTTCTATAACTTTTTTCATGAATAAACAAATTATATGATGCTTTTAAAACTTGCAAAATACTTTTTTTTTTTTTTGGTTTTTTCGAGACAGGGTTTCTCTGTGTAGCTTTGTGCCTTTCCTGGAACTCGCTCTGTAGCCCAGGCTGACCTCGAACTCACAGAAATCTGCCTGCCTCTGCCTCCTGAATGCTGGGATTAAAGGCGTGCGCCACCATCCCCTGGCGCAAAATACTTTTTAACAACAATATGTTGTAAATGTATTTTCAAGACAATGAATTCCCTCATGTCTCTCAGATAGTTACCTGATACTTCACTGGTTTTTCAATACAGATAAACAGGAACGAGGAGCAAGCAGGAGCATGAACAAACAGACAGATGAGTGGCGGCTCACATTTAATCCCAGCTCTCAGTGGGCTGAGGCAGGACTGTTGCAAGTGTGAGGCTAGTTAAGGCATAACAATACACTACCAAAAAAAGGGAGGAGGGTGAAAGTGGGGAGGGAGGGAGGGAAAGAACAAAGAAAGGCTTAAGACAAGGATCCACCATCACAGATCGAGAGAGGAAGAGAAGAGGAGGAGAAGGAAGCAGGAAGCACAGGAAAGCTTCAGAGCACTGGCTGGGTGAAGGGCGTGAGTGTGCTTGACTGTTCCCATCAGGACAAACACAAGAGACCTGTCCACTGCTGGACAAGGAACCCTGGGCCTTAGTGCATGCCAGCTGCTCCCTCTACCACTGAGCCACACCCCCAGCTTCTGTGATGTTTCCTAGGATCATATCTGACTGTCTAAGAGGATATACTTCCACAGGCAACACTTTCAAAGGCTACAGTGTATATTCTACACGGGATACAACATGCTGTAATTAATCCCTAAGTGCTGGATTTGGAGGTTATTCATATTATTTGAGATGGGGTCTCTATGTATCCTAAGTTGGCCTGAAACTCATTGTACATAGTCTACCCATGCTGTCCTTCAGCTCCTGACCCTCTGGAAGGTATTTTCAGGGTGTCTAACAATGCAGTAAAAATAAAAAAGACTGATAATAATACCAAGTGTTGCCACTGACTCGTCACCAGTGGAAACAATATATACAACGATTTTGCCACTTGTTAACATCTGCTAAGGCTGAATCAGCAGATGACCTCGCAATTCTGTTTTAAGGAGTATAACCAACTACATGCACCCAAGAGATGGCCACTACCAGTAAATCAGACCAACACTGGTGGATCCACCTCCCAGCTCCCAGCTACAGCAGCAAGGAGTAAATTCACACACTGTGCTGAGTGAAAGGCACGCATCAGTACACAGACTCTGTCAGTCCACAAGCCCACAGATGGATTTGTGATGACACTCAGCAGCTGCCTTTACAAGGGTTCCAGGGTGCTTGGAACTTTCAGTGATTGAAAAGCTGTTCACAGGCTGGAGAGATGGCTCAGAGGTTAAGAGCTGCTCTTCCAAAGGTCCTGAGTTCAATTCCCAGCACCCACCTGGTAGCTCACAACCATCTACATGTAATGAGATCTGGTGCCCTCTTCTGTGTACATAATAAATAAATCTTTAAAAAAAAAGAAGAAAAGAAAAGAAAAGCTGTTCACATCATGGAAAGTTAAGGATCTGTATACTTTTCCATGTCAGACTTGTCTTGCCTAACAAAAACTAAAATCAGAGGGAAAATCTCTGAAGCGTCACCTCTGCTCAGGAGTTTGGTCTGAGTCAGGAATCTACTTGGAGTTTGGGTCGGTTTGTTTGAGACAGATCTCATTCTGTGGGCCAGGTTTCCTCAAATTAATAAACTTACAGTGATCCTCCTGCCTCAGTTTCCTTAGTGCTGAGATTACAGGCATGTACCTCCACATCCAGTAATAAATAGCTGGGTCTACAGAATCATTCTCAATTTCAAATCCCAACTCCAAATACATCCTTGGGCAAAACCCTCTTTAAGCTTTGCTTTTTTTTTTTTCAAGTCATGTTTTCTCTGTGTAGCCCTGGATGTCCTGGAACTTGCTCTGTAGACCAGGCTGGCCTCAAACTCAGAGATCCCCCTGCCTCTGCCTCCTGAGTGCTGGGATTAAAGGGTGTGCCACTACTGCCTGGCTAAGCCTTGCTTTCTTTATTATCTTTGGCAGGTTAGAAATCAAACCTAGGACCCCAGGCTTGCTAGGCAAGAGCTCTAAAATAAGCTACACCCCAGTTCAATTTCCTTATTAACCAAAATTAGTCAACATATAATCGGAGGTTAAGTTGAAACTGTGTGAAGTACCCAGCAGACCCTTAGAGAGCCATGGTTAGGGTCAGAGTCAGCAAGCTCTGTTCTGCAAGTGTTCACTAAATGCATCATGTAAGCATTTCACATGAGTTACCATATTCTCAGCAGGACTCTTCCCCCGTTCAGGGAGATGCAGCAATAAATGATTAAATGTTCCCCCCCACACACACCCACACCCACGCAGCTCTGCGGCCAGACTCACTGACACCAGAGCATTCCCTTTATCAACATGCTGCCCAGGCTCTCATCTGGCCCACTGAGGCCGGCCTGCCCTGGCCTGCCCCTGGCCTGCCAGCTCTCGGTATGCATCCAGACCTTGAGCCTCTCGTTCTCTAGCTTGAATGCAGAATACTCGGCAGTCTGCCGGTGCAGTCTCTCCACAAGGCTGTCCCGGTCTTCCCGCATCTTCTCCTCCAAGCTTTGTTGTTGGTTTACAAGATCTGTCACCCGGCTGGAAGATCAGCAGATAGAATCAATTCCCAGATCTTTGTAGGAATGGAGTCCACCCCCACCAAAGACCATTTCTACCTTATGGTGTGGCTATATTGTGTACCCTAATAAAATCTGCCTGAAGATCAGAGGACAGAACAAGCCACTAGATTAAACAGAGGCCAGGCAGTGGTGGCACACACCTTTAATCCTAGTATTTGGGAAGCACACACACCTTTAATCCCAGCACTAGGAAGTAAAGTAATATGACTGGGCAGAGAAAGGTATATAAGGCATGAGGAGATAGGAACTAAAGCTTTTTGGCCAAAGCTTTTCAGCAAAAGCCCCTTTTCGGCTTTTGGCTGAGGACTCAGAGACTTCAGTTAGAGGATTTGTGGAGTTGGCAAGGTAAAATGTAGCAGTGGCTTGTTACTTTGTCTCTCTGATCTTTCAGCATTTACCCCAATATCTGGCTCCAGGTTTCTATTATAAGACCATCCACCACCATTCCCAGTGTTGCTCTCAGAGGTTTTTAAACTTCATTACTATTCTTTGGGGTTTTTCAGTTCAGGGGTTGCAAACCCAGGCTTCTCGCACACTAGGCAAACGCTCCACTGAGCTCCACCCCAGCTGTGTTCTCATGTGTTCTCTATTCAAGTAGAGGCTGTCATTTAGCAAACACTGAGTGAGCACTGACGGGGCCCACGCCAGTACCCACATAGCACCTCACCAGGCAGCCTACTACTCACCCTTAAAGCCTACTTCAGACTCCCCACCTCAGAACACCCCTTCTTTAATCCCTCATCTCTACCATGGATCCTTCTTTATACCTTCATCTCTCTTCTCCAACCAGACTGAGAATTTCCTGAGCACAGCACCTATACATGGCAGGTTCTCAGCCCGTGCTTGCTGAACTAAGCCCATCAACACACTTCCAAGGAAAGCTTTGCTCAAAGGGGAGGCTGTTAGCTCCCTGTAACCCCTATCTCCTTGGCCAAAGGAGCCTGTGCATCCTGGAGCCCCAGGACATCAAGTGGAACTCAGGGTAGCTAACACATTTGTGTTCTTCCAGCTGTAGCCCCATAGCCATCACACAGGCTGGCATATGGAGCTGCTCTACACATGCTTGTCCAAAAGGAACAAACGGTCACTGGAGATCGAATAAGTGGTCACTGATATTCTATCAGTGGCAAAGACAGTGGGTCAAAGTCAGTCACACACACCCTGGAGGCTACTGCTGCCTCATCTCCCTGCCACACCTCTGACCTGTTGGCAGGCAGCACTGGCAGATAATGGAGAATGCACAGGACTAGCTGCATCATCCAAGATCAAGCAAGACAACTGTGTGCCATGTCCTGCTGCATAGACTAGGGCCAGGCTGGGCCTCTGTGATGGGGAACCTTATCCCCTTGACGATATTTATGGATGTTTACAGTTCAGGGGATGGAGACCAGGGCCTCTTACGTGCTAGACAAGTGGAGTATTAGTCTGGCACAGGGCTGCCCACTTCTCAGCCCAGCATCTCAGCCCAGTTTACAACTCGAGCCCCAGAGACCACAGCAGTCTCATGAACGCTGAGACCTCAGGGCACCATGTTCCTTTCCCCTCCCCTCCCGTCCCTCCTCAGTCCCCTCTTAACATGAAGACGTACTCGTTCAAGACGATAATTTCCAACTCGAGGTCTCCTTTGTCTTTCACCACCTGGTTGTAGCGGCTCCTCCATGACTCCAGGGTAGATAAAGCTTCAGCGACATAAAGGTCCTGGGAACACAGGACAGTGGCCTGTCAGCCTGGTTTCAACACCCAGGCTGAAAGGAGGTAGGGTGGGCTAACCTAGATAGACCCAGCCTTCCTCTGCTGCCTCCCTCAAGAGAGGCTACTGTGAGTGGTACAGAAAGCCAAACTGAGCAGCTCCCAGGCTCCCAGGATCACACTGCACCCTGTGGGCAGCTCCCGAGTCATCCTTCTCTCAAGATGGATGTGCTGGACAGTTCTAGCCCTCCGATCGATCACCTCCACTTCCCCAGCCATCCCCCTTCCAAGCGAAGGCGCTCGCTCTTCTGGGAGCAGCCCCAGGCCTGTACCTTGTCAGCAAGCTGCACGTGTAACTGCTCGGCATACTCCTCACTCTTCTCCGCCCGCTCCTTCTGGGCTCGGATGGCCTTCTTCAGGGTCTCCTTGTCTCGGTCTCCCTTCTGCTTCAGTTCCTTTAGCTGCTCCATGATGGCCTCCACTTCCGCCTTGTGCTGATTCCCACTGCGCTCCAAGTTCTGGGAGGAGACGGGAAGGAAGAGGTGGGAAGGACAGCAAGGAGGTATGGCAGAGGAGAACCGAGAAGGGAAGATGTAAGAACTCAGACCTATTGGGACAGACACCAGAGGCGTGGCCCCTCTGGGTCTCTTTGACCATGGAGAGCTTTTAAAATCGTCAGATCCCAAGTGACTCAGCAGAGCAGCCACCCTGGGAGCCTGGAAAGCATTGGAGACTAACGACTTCCTTCAGGTAGTCATGAGAAACCTAAGAGAGTGTCAACCTCTCCCGGCCCCACCTGGGAGCCTACAAGCACCTTGATCTGCATGCACAGGCGACTGTTCTCAGCCTCTTTGCACCGGAGCTGTGCCTGTAGATGCCCGCGCATGGACTCCATGGACTTGGAGAGCTCAGATGCCGTCTTTGCTTGAGCCTTGGGAGAAAGAGAAAGTGATGGGGCCGGCTCTAGCAGAGCGCCATGCAGCTCGGTCGGGCTCCTCAGGGTGCAGGGCTGGACACAGTACCTTCTCACATTGTATCTCCTGGAGGAGTTCTTCCACCTCCTTGTCCTTGTCTTGCAGTAGTAACAGCAGGCGCTGGGAGAAAACACAGTCACATGCCTCTGGATCGGGCAGAGGGGCCTGACCACTCAACACAGAAAGCCACTCGCCAATGTCAGAGACCCAGGTAGGAAGCACCTAACCTATATTGACTTTTTTTTAAAGCATGAATATATGTTTCTCAATTTTAAAAAAAGTGCTATTAATTGGAAAATATAGAAAAGCACAAAGCTCAAAGAATGCCTGGCACTCTGCCAGGGATAACCACACATCATTCAAAGGGAGTCTTAAATGCATTTGGTCCTGCACTCTACAAATCTCATGTCTATCACAATCCAACTGAATCCTCCACATCTTTTGGACAGATGCTGATGTTTCAGCATCCTGACCATCATAGCTTAGCTCAGCTTCCTAAGCTGGGAGTGTGGCAGAAGCAACGTCAGTACCCTCAACGTCCAATCCTTCCTCAAATCTCTGTTTTCTTTCCTCTTTCTCTCTTTCCTCACCTTGCTAGAGATGGTTTATTGAGAAAGCACCCCAAGAATGTGAGGGCTGGGGAGCTGGGTTGAGGCGCACACACCAACTGGTATCCTCCATGATGGTCACTAGTCAGGCAGCAAGGCCTCTCCGTCCCTCCCTTCCCATTCAATGCCAGACGCTCCCAAAGTCTTGGGATTAAGAAGCCTGGAGAACTGAGAGTTCAAGCCAGGCAACAGGTTCCCAAATTATTTGGCCACAAGACTCTCATTTGTTTCTCGCACTCATAAACTGACTTCTCGGTCCACGGAACATGAAGCCTTGGGAGAGAATTCTAAAACGGGGGTTGTGAAGTAAAAAGGTATGTACTTTTTTTTTTTTCTTTTTGAGACAGGGTCTCTATTCTGTTGTCCTGGCTGTCCTAGAACTCACTCTGTTTACTAGGTAGCCTTGAACTCACAGAGATCCACCTGCCTCTGCCTCCCTCTGCTGGGATTAAAGGCATGCGGCACCACAACTGACGATATGTACTTTTTAGCTGCTAGGAACCCAAAAAACAAATCCAGGTTTAACAGGGCCAGAGGACTAATGATCCCTCATGCTGGGGTCTCACTTTGTGCCTTGAGCCCTCCGGTGACCAGCTAGCTAGGTTAAGCCTAGTAGAGAAGGCAGCAAAGCAGGCGTCCACCCATTTTATAGAACATGAGATACCACCCAGACGAGCGGCAGAAGAGGAGCTCCAGGCCTGCCCTCTAGTCAGCATCTCCATTTTCGGAAGCCCAGCCCTCTGGCAGCTAACCCACGGGAGGGGAGGGTCAGGGGTGTGTGCTGAGTTACCGCTTTCTCTGAGTCCGCCTCTGCCAGACGTTTCAGTAATGCACCTTGTTGCTCCATTAGTCTCTCGGAATCCTTCAGCATGGTTAAAAAAAAAAAACCCAAGATTTAAATAAACACAGAGTCTCCATCCTAGGGATTTTCTTTTCCCCAAACTATTTCTAGCCACACTAGTATATATCAATCCAGTCTCATTATAATGTCATGAATGTTAATAAAATGTTAATAAAAGTTCACTCAGGAGGCAGAGTCAAGAGGATCTCTGTAAATTCAAAGGCCAGCCTGATCTACAGACCTAGTTCTAGGCGAACCAGAGCTACACAGAGAAATAAAATAAAAATGAAAGTTCACTATATGTCCACCCTCCAGCTCTCAACCTAAAGCTAACAGTTTGATCGTGGGCCTTCCCAACGCTTTTCTATGCATTGCATTAAGTGTTCTGGGTTTTTTGTTTTTCAAGACAGGGTTTCTCTGTCTTGTAGTGCCGGCTGTCCTTGAACTCACTCTGAAGACTAGGCTGGCCTTGAACTCATAGAGATCCTCCTGCCTCTGACTCCCAAGTGCTGGGATTAAAGGCGTGGGCCACCACTGTTCAGCTCATTTTACTTCTAATGTTTTAAAAAATTTATATTTTTTTCGTCATATGTATATGAGTGTTTTGCCTATGGCTATCTGTGTATCACAAGTATATGGTGCCCACAGAGGTGAAGAGGACATCAGATTCTTTGGAACTGGACTTACAGGTGTTTGTGAGCTACGATGTTGGTGCTGGGAACCAAATCCAAAAGTCCTGGAAGAGCAGCTAAGACTTAACCACCGAGCCATCTCTCCAGCCAAAGTGTATGACTGTTTAACCTGCATATATGTGTGTACCAAGGGCCTGTCTGGTGCCCATGGAGGTCAGAAGACAGCATCAGATCCCATGAAGCTGTTACTACAGATGGTTGTGAGCCACCACGTAGATGCTGAGAACTGAACTCAGGCCCCCTGCAAGAGCAGTAAGTGCTTTTTAATCACAGAGTCACTGCTACAGTCCCTTCATTTTATTTAATTTTTTTGTTTGTTTGTTTGTTTTTGTTTTTCGAGACAGGGTTTCTCTGTGTAGCTTTGTACCTTTCCTAGAACTCGCTTTGTAGACCAGGCTGGCCTCGAACTCAGAGATCCGCCTGCCTCTGCCTCCCGAGTGCTGGGACTAAAGGCATGCGCCACCACCACCACCGGCTTATTTAATTTTTTTATGTATACAAATGCCTTGCCTGCATGTATGTCTATGTATCACATGCGTGTAGTGACCACAGAAGCCAAAAGAGGGTATCAGACGGTTGTATGTGGGTACTGGGAACCAAACACAGATCATCTGAAAGAACAATCATTGCACTTAACAACTGAGCCATCTCTCCAGCTCCTCTGGGCTTTACATTTAGATGCATCTATAGACATTTATCTTCCCTTAAGGGAGTAGGCAGGGACTACGCAGTTTTTTGTTTGTATTTTTTGTTTGTTTGTTTTGGTTTGGTTTTTTTCGAGACAGGGTTTCTCTGTGTAGTTTTGGTGCCTGTCCTGGCTCTTGCTCTGTAGAACAGGATGGCCTTGAACTCACAGAGATCTACCTGGTTCTGCCTCCTGAGTACTGGGATTGAGGGCATGCACCACCACCACCCGGCTTGCAATTTTTAAAGAATGATATCATGGGCTGGAGAAGCAGTACACTGGCTGCTCTTCCAGAGGTCTTGAATTCAATTCCCAGCAAATATATGGTGGCTCACAACCATCTGTCCATCTGTATGTAACAGGATCTGATGTCATCTTCTGTTATGCAGGTATACATGCAGACAACTCATACATAAAATATAAATAAACTTTAAAAAAAAAGATATCATCTTACATGTTTCAACCTGAATTTTTGTTTTGTTTTGTTTTTTGATTTTTTCGAGACAGGGTTTCTCCATGTAACAGGACTAGCTGTCCTAGAACTTGCTCTGTAGACCAGGCTGGCCTTGAACTCATAGAGATCTGCCTACCTCTGCTTCCCGAGTGCTGAGATTAAAGACATGTGCCACCAACTGGCTCTTTTTAGATTTTATTTCATGTATGACTGTTTTGCCTACATGAATACATGTGTGCCTAGTTCCTGAGGAAGTCAGAAGGTGGCATCAGATCCCCTGGAACTAGAGTTATAAATGGTTGTGTGTCACCACATGGGTGCTAAAAGCCAAATGTCCTCTGCAGGAGCAGGAATGCTCTTAACTGCTGAGCCATCTCTTCAGCCCCTACCTTTATATTTTACTGTTAGTTGTTTTTCAGACAGAATCTCTATGTAGCCCAGGCTGGCCTACAGTGATCCTTACAATCCTCCTGCCCCTGACTGCCTCCCAGAGTGCTGGGATTTACAAGCCCATGCCACCACCTGACTTCTATTGAATTTTAAAGCCCTTCTCTGTATCTCAACTTTTTGCATTTGTATGTACGTATGTGTACATACAAGGCTGTGTATGTGCACATTCACATGTGTGAATGTAGGGTATGCATGCCATACACATGTGCAGAGGACCACCTCAGGTGTTGGTCCTCATCTCCTACCTTGACTGAGGCTAGTTGGTCCTTAAGCTACCAGAAGTCTCCTGTCCCTACCTCCATGTCCCCAGTGGATTATAGACACAAGTTCTTCCCAGAAGCTTTTACATCAGTTCTGGGGATTTGAACTCATGCCCTCACAGTTATATGGCAAGCATTTTTACCCTCCCAGCAATCTCCCTGGCCCACTTTGTCTCTAATCTTCCATTACACTAACTCCTCCTACAATCTGGGCAATTAGGCTGTTCTTGATGTATACTGCAGACAACCAGGCAATGGACACTGCTGGGCATGCAGAGTGGTCTCTTGGAATGACCCGAGGAGTCAGGATGCACTAAGTCACGTGGCCCCTGCAGGAGCTGTCACTTGAAAGAAAAGGAAAGACAGTCTACAGCTGTTGCAATCAGGCCTGCCACCCAAGCAATCTCACCAGTCCGAGATAGTCAAGGTCTTTGTGCTCTTTTCACTCACACTTCCCTAAGTGTCAGGAAGACTCAGTATCTTTTTGGTTGTTGTTCTGTTTTTCAAGACAGGGTTTCTCTATGTAGCCCTGGCTGTCCTAGAACTCACTTTAGTAGACCAGGATGGCCTGGAACTCAGAGATTTACCTGCCTCTGTCTCCCAAGTGCAGGGACTGAAGGTGTAGGCCACCACCACCACCACCTGGCTAAGACTCAGCCTCTTAGACACCAACAGCCATTTGGATTTCCTCTGATGACTACTGCTTTTCCCTGCTCATTTTCTCACTCACTGCATCTCTATGACTGCCCCCGTCTGCTTCTTGACATGCAAACAAAGCATTCTTTGAAGGAGGCTCACACTCTTGTTCCCTCTGATTTCCCAGGTCCCCTGATGCCATTTTCTAAGGACCCAGGTACTGACAAGGGAGAGCAGTGGGCACCTGGGAGGCTCATGGAGGAAGATGGAACATTCAAGGGCAGACTGGACACACAGCGACTGTCACTTGAAAGGAAAGGAAAGACAGTCTACAGCTGTTGCAATCAGGCCTGCCACCCAGGCTTCTGCCACCACCTTACGCTCCCCAAACATCCCACTCTATGAACCTCCCATATTCCAGGTGGCAGGCATTCTCTCACTTTATAGCTGAGGGTGGGGTGGGGTGGGGACAAGCAAAGGACCTGAGGCCACATAGCTGCAAGGGGCAGAGTTGGGCCTGAAGTGGACTCAGACTCCAAAGCCAGAGCAGCAGTCCAAACACCGAGCACTTGCCTTCGAGGTAGGCACTGAGCCCCACAGAACAGAGGAGGTATGCTGTGAGTAGGAACTCAGGTTGACTGAGCATTCTTATCCAGTAAGAGCCAGGCTCCAGGATGATAGAGGTTAAGTCATAAAAGGAGAAAAGCCTGGTGTGCACCCCTGAAGTCCTAACAATCAGGAGGTGAAGGCAAGCACTGAATTGAAAGCCAGGGGTGACAGAGATGACTCAAAGGCTAAGAGTACTCGCTGCTCCTCCAGAGGACTGATTTTGAATTCCAGCTCCCATGCAACGACTCACAACGGCCTGTAAAATCCAATTCCAGGGGATCCTAGGACTCTAGCCGTTGGCCTTCTAGGGTACCTGCACTCATATGCACACCCACACATAGACACACAGACACACAGACACACACACACAAATTTTAAATAGTAAATCTTAAAAAAAAAAAAAAAATTGAAGGTCAGGGGCTGGACACATGGCTTGGCAGTTAAGAGCATTTGTTCTCTTGCTGAGGACCTGGTTTCGGTTCCCAGAATGCACACGGCAGCTCTAAACTATCTTTAACTCCAGGTCCAGGCAATCTGATGCCTCTCTTCTGGGCTTTGCAGGTACCAGGCATGTATGCAGACAAGACACTAATACACATAAAATATATATATATATATATATATATATATATATATATTTTTTTTTTTTTTTTCAGATTTTTGTGAGACAAGTTTCTCTGTGTAGCCCTACTGTCCTAGAACTCACTCTATAGATCATGCTGGCCTTGAACTCAGAGATCTACCTACCTCCCAAGCGTTGGGATTAAAGGCGTGTGCCGCCACTGCCCGGCAAAACAAATTTGTTTAGAAAAGAAAACTGAAGGCTAGCCTGCGTTACACAGAGAGCTAAGCCTACGTAAGAACCACTCACAGTAAAACCGAACCAAGGGCTTGGCTTGTCATCCTAGCATTTAAGACAGAAACACAAAGTGCAGGAATTCAAGGTTATACTTCAGCTACCCATAAGACCCTGCCTCAAACCCAAAACCAAATAAAAGCTGAGGGTAGTGGCACCCACTACCAGGCACTTGTCACATGCCAGGAAGGACACCAGTCTGCATCCATAAATTCTCTCATCTTTGCACAATCCCAAGAGAAGGACGTTCTCCCCATGTCAGAGAAGAAAAACTGAGGTATGAATTACCTGCCTGAGATCACCAAGCCAGAAATTAAACAAGTATAACTATTTTAGAGAAGAATATGGCTATAACTAGAAGCATTAGTAGAAACATTCTAGACTTTTCATTTATTTACTTTTATTTGTTTATGAGACAGATTCTCATTATGTAGCTGGGAAGTCACTGTGGGGCAATCCTCTTGCCTCCACTTCTCAGGCCTCTGCTACCATGCTCATTCAGAAACTTTCAAGCACACAGACATCAATACAATTCAAGTGTCCATCAACAGAAGGGATCCGCTACAATATAGAACATAGCAGCAAAAATCCATATTAGGCCCGAAGGAGGAAAGGGATGTCATAAAGTATTGGTCAGACATGGTGGCGGACACCTGCAATCCCAGCACCTGAGAAGCTGAAGCGGGATTGTTGTGGGTCTGAGAGGCAGAGGCAAGAGGATTCGAAGCTCCAGGCAAGCCTTGGCTATATACAGAGTGAGACTCTTGTTTCAACATGGTGTACAAATACATATTCAGGCAAAACAGCCATACACATAAAAGAAAACAAAAATAAAAACAAAAAGAGTTTCCCTCTGAGGAGAAGATTATATCACAAATGGAGACACAAGGGCCTTGACATTGAAAGTTGGACAGGGAGTATAGCATCTTTTATTAGTTATTACGTGTGCCTGTGTGTGTGTGAGTGAGTGAGTGTGTGCGCGCACGCGTGTGTGAAACGAAACAGAAACAGTCTTCTCAGGAATGTTCGCTGGGCTGGGAATGCACCTCAGTATAGAGCTCCTGTCTAACACCCATGTCCCCACTGCTGCACTCCCCAGAACCCTGGGAAAACATGGACATTTGCTAAAATAGCAGTATTCCTAATTCCAAGGTTCAGAGTCACCTCTATTGAGAGCCACTGAAGAATGAGTGTGCACACAATGCACAATCAGACACCCATCACTAGTGTTGTGGGGATGGTGGGGGGCGGTCTCTGCCATTTGGGACAGCATGGCTAACCCTAGGGACCACGATATTAAATGAAATAAGGCAGACACAGACAGACATAGGCAACATCACCTCATTCATATATAGAATCTGCAAAAGTCAAACACAGGAGCAGAGAAGGGCAGTGACCAGATGGAGGAGGTACAACTGGTCACAGGGCTGGAGAGGTGGCTCAACAGTTAAGAGTGCACACTGCTCTTGCATAGGACCTGAGTTCAGGTCCCAGCACCTACACAGCAGCTCACAAACTGCTGTCACTCCATCTCTAAGGGAGGTGATGCCCTATTTTGGTCTCTGTGCGCGTGCGCACACACGCGCGCGCGCGCACACACACACACACACACACACACACACACACAGAGTAAATCTTTAAAAACATGTTTTCCAGCTACAAAATAGTTAAGTTTAATAGACTCACCATACAACATAATGACTCTGGTTAATAACATATTAGAAAAAATTTGTTGAAAGTAGCTTTTAAGTGTTGGTACCACAAATGTGAAATGTTATGTCCCACATACATTAAATTATCTTCGATTCCATAAAGTACACCTATCACAAAACAGTATGCTGGGGTCAGGTATGGCAGCTAAGGCCTGGAATCCCAGCACGCAGGAAGAATAGGTAGTATGGCAATCCCAAGTCCCAGGCCAGCTACAAAATGAGACACCCATCTCCAACCAAAAGACTACTGCCCTCCTGTCTCCCTCCTGTTCAAGTCCATATTCAAGGCCTGGGCATGGTGGCACACACTTTTAGTCCCAGTACTCTGGTGGCAGAGGCAGAGAGAGGAGGATCTCTGTGAGTTCAAGATCAGCCTGGTCTACGAAAGAGTTCCAGGAACGTCACAGCCAGGCATGGAGGCTCGCACATCTTTCCCAGCACCTGGGAGGTGGACACAGGAGGATCAAGAGTTCAGACTGATTGCAGCTAGAGAGTAGCGTGGGCTATGTGAGACCCCTCTCAGAATAAAATAAGGAAGAGCCCTGAGATATGGCTCAGCAGGTGAAGGTGCTTAGGATGATCATGTAAGCCCGGTGACCCGAGTTGGACTCCCGGAGCCTACATAAAGGCAGAAGAACCAACTCCACAAAACTATCCTCTGACCTCCATGTTTGCTGTGGTGTGCAAGTACATAGCCATGCACACACATGCATGCACACACAAATTATCTATTTTTCTGTGGCACTATGAATTAAACCTGGAGGGCTCTGTGGGAGAGGCAAGGCCTCCAACACTGAGCAACATCCCCAGCTTTTTTCCCTTCCTATTTTGTTCTCTGCCACCCCAACCCCACCCCATCCCTTTTGTTTGTTTGTTTGTTTGTTTGTTTTTAGAAACAGGGTTTCTCTGTATATCCCTGGCTGTCCTGGAACTTGCTCTGTAGACCACAATGGCTTTAAACTCTGAGATCTGCCTGCCTCTGCCTCCCATGTGCTGGGACTAAAGATGTGCGCCACCATACCTGGCGTGCTCTGCCCTTTTTAAATGTTCATTTGCACCACGGTCTCACTATGTAGCCCAAGTGATACCACCCAATTTTTGGACACCAGCCAATACTCATTTTTCCACCTGACGTCAAATGTAGTCTGAGGCAGGTGTAGTACCCCATCTTTAACTCCAGCATTTTGAAGACTGTGAGCTTGTGATTCAAGGGAAAAAGAGAGGAGGGAGGAGAGAGAAAAAAAAGAAGAGGGGGACAGGAAACATCAGGTCTAGGACTTCCCCTTCCCTTCTCCCAGAATGCCCTCTGTCTGCTGAGGTCCCTCTGCTGTTGGGCTTGGCTTCAAGACCAGTTGTGACAGTAGCACACACTTCTGTCAATGACTCCCCTGGTCCCTTCAGGCCAGGCCTTCCAGAGTTGTTTACAGACAACCAAGCAGGATTCCAAGACTGGGCAGGGAGGAGAGAGGTGCACGGAAACCACGCCAGGTCAGGTACTCACCTCTTTGCAGTGCTGTTCCCTCAGCAGATCTCGGAGGGTGCGGTTGGTCTCCTCAAAGGTGCTCAGCTTCTGCAGGAGAAGTTCCTTCTGCCTCGTCAAGGTGTTGATGTCGGTGCAAGTCATCTGTTTCTCCTGGAGGAGAAGTATGTGTTAACAGCGTAGGGGGAGGCGGGCCCATGCATGTGTTACACAGCAGGGGAGACAGGCCCATGAGTGCTTCAAGAGGTGAAGGTGCCAGGGAGCCCAGACAAGAGGAGCTGGGCCACAGGGGTCAAGGGCAGGCCTCCTGGAAGTGGGCCTGGGCAGCGAGAAGGTGGAGAGAGGGATGGGAGTGCTCAGTGTGTGGTGCAGGGGGCAAGAGAGATGGCGGCGACATCTGGTGGCTGACACTTGCAGGAATCAACCACATGCCTTGACTCACTGTGATCCCAAGTGGCCCATGATTTAGTCTCTTCAGATGCTCTGATCAACAGAGGTCATCTTCAAGGACCAAGGCCCAGGAAGTGAGAGTGGGGGGATTGGGACTGAGCAGTTAGGTGTGCCCTCCCCCAGCCTGGGATGTCATAAAGTCAGCCTGATGACTGCGTAAAGCCCCCACCCCACCCCCACCCACCCCATCCTAGGGCTCCACCTACGGTTTTTAGCTTCCCGATGGTATCCTTCAAGGCCATGACTTGCTTGGCAGCAGCTGCTCCGTCCATTTCAGCCTCCACCAATTTGGACATGAGGCACTCCTTCTCCTGCTGGAGGTGTTTCTTCTGAAGCCTGGGGCCAGAAAAACAGGGTTCCTGAGCGAAGGCAAGGCCCAGCCTGCCCAGAGCTCTGAAGCCCACCTCACAATGGCCTGAGAGACTCCCCTTCTGCCAGGAAACAATGGGGAAGGTTTGCAGGGAGCCATCCCTGCCCAGGTGGCCTTCTAGAAGTAAGACCCAGAGTCATACTCGCCTCAGTATTAAAACAGAGCCTCTAGCAGAGATATCATGGCATAATCAATGACCTTGACTATCTCAAGACTGCCTCCATGTTCTTGAGCTCACTCATCTCTTCTCTCTGTCACTCTGGTTGTCTGAGGCCGGCTCTCATGTAGCTGGCCTTCAATTCCCAATCCTGGATCTACCTTCTGGAGCTGGGACTACAGGCATGTGCTACCATGCCTGGTCACTGTTCAGCTTTTAAAAGTCTTCTCTACATTCTCAAAGTGTTACCCAACTGGCTACGGGGGTGTGGCTCAAGGGTAAGGCATTGAGCATGCTCAGGCCTTGGATTCTGTATCTGCAACTGGAAAGAGAGATCCCGACTCTACAGCCTGCCGTCTCTGAGGCATTTTGCCCTCTGCAGCAGCCAGTCTTGACCTACTTCCTATTGCTTGAGATAAACTATGCCCACCCTCGGTCTCCCCATTAAAGGTTCCCAGCGTTTCATCTTCTAATTCCTTCCTGCCTAACTCCACAGTCCCGCTCCCCCAAAGCCCCTATTTAAAGGAGCTCTCTGGCCACTACCCACAACACCACACTGGGTCCTCATTTGTCCCCAAGGAAAGCTGTGTGCTCTACTGAGCAGGATCCCCACAGGCACTAGCAGGGCTGCCTCCCTCCACCGCCTTCCTCTGGGCTGGCAGGAAAGAGTCAACCCAGCAGCAGTGTGGCCCAGCCAGGCTCCCTTACATGGTGAAGTCCTTCTCCTCTTTGATGCGCTCGATGTTGTGTCTGAGCACTGTGTTTTCATGCTCCGTCTCTGCCAGCTCATGAGCAACCTCCTCCAGCTCTTCCTTCCGCTCCTCTAGGAACCTTTTGGCCATTTGACGTTCGCCTTTCTGCATCTTGACCTTGGAAAGGGGACACAGGAAAGGGCCAATGAAGGGATGGCTCTTCCCTGAGGCCACATTGCTACATCTAACCCTTCTAAGAAGTATGATGGGACTCTGTGCCTGAGGCCTTCTGAGCATTGTCTCAGTGAACGGTCACACAAATATTGACTCTCCTCTGGACCTACACTCCACCCAGTCTATACATGAAGAACCCAAGTACAAAGAAAATGAGTGATGTGTGCTGGCCAGGGGTGGGGCCAGACAGCAACAGTAGTACAGTTGGCATGCCGCTGGACAGATGTCACAAAAAAAAGACTGGGCTATGGAGCTAGGAAGGCCTGTTGGTCAGAGAAGTCGGCTCTCAGTTCTCCAGGAAGTTCTCAGGACCTCCGATAAATGGAAGATTAAAGACACAGGCACCTCAGCAATAAGGACCTGACTCTTAATGCCAGCCCCACCTGCTTCCTGGTTGGGGGTCCTTGCATGGCAGGGGGTGTTTCCAGCTCCCCTCCCTCCTCCCAAGCTTCACTGCCACAAGTGAAGACAGGCTTCCCCTGTCTCCTCTGCTTTTATTCAGCTTTTCTAAGCAGCAAAGGCTGTGCTGTTTTAAAGGCACTCCATCTGGGGAGAAGTACACACTCCCGTAATGCAGTCCTCAGAAGGCAGAAGAGGACGGCCCATGGCAGGGCTACATAGTAAGACTGCCTCCAAACAAACAAAAAAGGGGCTAACCCCACCAGCTCCTGACTGCAGTAATCACATCTGGCCACCACCAAGAGCACTGGGACATTCTTAGAGAGCTCTCCTAGTATGGAGGAAATGCAAGCTGCCCAGTGACCTCTCCATACAGATGTCCTGGGAAGGCCTGCTGAGGAGGGACACGAGACCCACAGAGAGGCAGCCTGAGGGAAGCATCCACAGGCTAACAGGTTAGCCCATCCTGCTTGTTCTCAGGGTACTAGTTGTCCAGCCCACTAGCTCCCTCACCTCAGATTTGAGACAACCGACCGCATTCATTAGACTGTCAATCTTCTTATCGTAATGGTTCATTTTACAGTGACCTGAATCGTCGTCTTCTGTAGAGAGGTCACTTAATCGCATCACCGAGACCAGCTTTTCTGAAGATGGTGGTGTGATCTCTAGACAGTGAGGTGGAGTCTGATGCAGAGGAGGGAGACACACATAAGTGGCTGAGGTCAAGCCTCTGGCAGAATTCCACTGTAATTACGTGTGCACTGTAATTACTTGCTGCTGCCAAGGTGGCAGAGCCAACACAAGCTAATGGCCAACCCCAGAGATCCTGCCCAGGAACCAACCGCTCCAGACCTTCCTGAGGGGAGCATTACCTACCCAAGTCTAAATGATGCCTTTGAAGAACTTCTAACATTGAAAGAAAAGGCATGGGTTAGAATGTTCATTTATAAAGAAAGCAGGTTTGGGTGCTGTGTGCCTGAATAGTCCCAGCTACTTGGGAGACTGAGACTTCTGGGAAGATCACCTGAGCCTAAGAGTTCAGGACCAGACCGGGTAACATAAAGAGGCAATCTATCTTTTAAAAAAAAAGAGAAAGAGAGAGGGAGAAAGATGTGGTGGAACACGCCTTCAATCCCAGGACTCAGGAGGCAGAGGCAGGCAGATCTCTGAGTTTTAGGCCAACTTGGTCTACAGAGCAAGTTCCAGGACAGCCAGGGCTACACAGAGAAACCTTGTTCCCCAAATTCCAAGGGATGTGATGCATCTCTTCTGACTTTCCAAGACATACATATGGTGCTTTACATACACAGGCAAAATATCCATAAAATAAAACTTCCAGAATAATGGGGGCCAGAGAGATGGCTCCACAGTTAAGAGTGTGTACAATCTTGCAGAGAACCAGAATTCTGCTCCCCGCACAGCAGGTGTTTCCCAACTGCCCGTAACTCCACTTCCAGGGAACCTGATGAACTCTTTTGGTCTCCATGAACACACACACTCAAATGTATATACTCTGTAATCCCAGGACTCAGGAGGCAGAGGCAGGGGGATCTCTGTGATTCGAGGCCAGCCTGGTCTACAGAGCAAGTTCAGGGACAACTGGGTCTACACAGAGAAACCCTGTCTGGAAAAATAAAAACAAACAAAAACCCACAAGAATTCAAAGAGGCCACAGCTCAATGGTGAAGTACTTGCCTAGCATACATGGCCCTAAGTTTAATCCTTACAATAAAACAAAACGAAGAGCTGGGAGTGGTGGCACACGCCTGCAATCTTAACCATGAGAGGTAAAGGCAGGAGGATTGTAAATTCAAGGTCACTCTCCATTACACAGCAAGTTTGAGGTCAGCCCTGACTTCAGTGAGCCCTGTCTCAGAAACAAAACAAAATAAAAACTAACACTACACCTTCAGTCCCAGCTACTGCTAAATCTGAGGCAGGAGAATCGCTTGAGCCCATGGATTCAGGCCAGCCTGGGCAACAGAGCAAGACTTCATTGAAGGAAAGAAAAGCATGAGGAAAGTTCCAGAGCTGGGGCTACAGCTCAGCACAGAGCACCTTCGAGCACGACCAAGGCCTGGTTTTCAGCCCAAGTAACGAAAAAACAGAACACTTACAGAAACAGCTTACAAAGTCACAAGAAAAATGTGCCTCAATTCTTACCAGGAGCAAAAGAATGAGGCCACTTCTAAGAAAAGAGAAAAGAATGTTTAGAGTATTAACTTCAACTCTATTTTCAAACAGCAGTAGCCTGGAGGTGTAGCTCAGTGGTAGAACACTGGCCTAGTATGTACAGGGCCTTTATTTAATCCCGAGTAATATAAAAAAACAAAACGGGGGAGAGATGTGGCTCAGCAGTTAAGAGTGCTTGCTACTCCTAGCACACACAGGCTGCTCACACCTCTTTTTACTCCAATTCCAGGGGAGCTGTCACCCTCCCTGGCTTCTGCTGGTACTGGACGCACACAGTATACAGACATACATACAGGCAAGACTCATATACACAAAAAATAAAATAAAATTTGCTCAGGGGTGGTGGCGGCGGCGGCGGCACATGCCTTTAATCCCAGTATTCAGGAGACAGAGGCAGGCAGTTCTCTGTAAGTTCGAGGCCAGCCTGGTCTAAAGAGCTAGTTTTAGGACATTCAGGACAGCCGGGGCTAAATAGAGAAACCCTGGGGGCTGGAGAGATGGCTCAGAGGTTGAAAGCACTGACTGCTCTTCCAGAGGTCCTGAGTTCAATTCCCAGCAACCACATGGTGGCTCACAACCATCTGTAATGGGATCTGGTGCCCTCTTCTGGCCTGCAGTCATACATGCTGTATACATAATAAATAAATCTTTAAAAAAAAATAAAAAAAAAAGAGAAACCCTGTCTCGAAAACCCAAAAAGAAAAAAAAAAAAAACCTGAGTTCATGCAGAACTAAAAATGTGATGGGCAATGCCCAGGGCAGAGGTTACTTTGATAGGTAATAAGGCGGGTAGTGATGAGAATAGGCCAGAGGAAAGTTGGAAGCTGGGCATGGTGGCACACACCAGCAAGCCTGGCACTGGGAAGGCAGAGGCAGGTGGTTCTCTGTGAACTCAAGGCCAACCTGATCTACATAGTGAGCTCCAGGTCGGGAAAAAACTTAGATCTTCTTTCTCCAAAAGACAAATGATGGTGGGGAGGATCAAATAAGGGGTAGGAATGTAACTCAATACATGCTTAGCTGAGACTCTGAGTTCAATCTCCAGTGCCACCACCGCCACCAAATCAAACAAGAACACCCCAGGTGGGGCTGGAGAGATGGCTCAGTGGTTAAGGGCACTTGCTGCATCAATATGGTGGTTCACAACCATCTGATCCAATGCCTTCTTCTGACCTCTGTGACACCAGGCGCACACACAGTGCATATACATCCATGAAGGCAAAACACCCATACATGTAAAATAAAATAAATAAATGAATGAATGAATGAATGAATGAATGAAAAACCCGGCCCTCAGGTCTTAGAGCAACCTCTGGTCTTTATCCCAAACATAGACCCCCTGGGGCCTTTTCCCTTTCATTCACAATGAAAGGTCAGGACTTTCCTGAAATAACCAGGACGGGGATAGAGGCAGACCAAGAACAAAGCAGAAGAAACAGCTGCAGTTTGAACTCCAGGAGAGCTTGGACAAGTCACTTCTCCGAGGAATCTCTAAGATTAAGCTTCCAGGCAAAATAGCAGGACTATTTGTCCCAGCAACCCACAGCAACAGGAAGCCAATTTCCACAGTGTATGGTGTGTGTGTGTGTGTGTGTGTGTGTGTGTGTGTGTGTGTGTGTGTGTGTAGGTCAAAGGACAACTTGGTGAGGTTGGTTCTCGACATCTATCCCTCCATGACTTATAGGACTCTAACTCAGCTCCCCAGGCTCGAATGGCAGGTCTAGCACCTTTAACCACTGAGCCACCTCACCAGCCACTCACAGCAGCATTTCCTTCCTTCCACCATGTGGGTCCCAGGGACTGAACTCTGATCATCAGGCAAGTACTTTTCACCCATAGGGCATCTTGTGGGCCCCTTTTTCTTTGTTTTTTAATACTGCAGCCTCAGCCTATCCAATGCTAGAATTAGAGGCATAAGCCACCAAACCAGCATTTGGCTGATGGGGAACGTAGATGGGTCCAGGATGGCCTCAAACTCATGGCAACTTTCCTGCCTCATCCTTCTGAGTGCTGAGATTACAGATGTAAGCCACAAAGCCTGGCATGCTTTCTTTTTGTGTTTGACCCAGGGTCTATGTAGCCTGGGTTGGCCTCAAACGCAGCAACCTTCTTGCCTTGGCCCCCTCAGTGCTTCGATTACAGACCCATCTCTCCAGCCCCCATAAGTGTGATTTTTAAAATATCTAGAAAGTCTAGGGCTGTAGCTCAGAAGGTAGAGTGTTTGCTGAGCATGTGTGAAGCCCTGGGTTCAATCCCCAGGACCACAGAAAAACAGGTGCAGTGCTTTATAGCTATTGTTCCAACAGGAGCATCAGAAATTCAAAGTCAGGGCCAGATAGTTTAGTCAGTAAAGCGCATGCCACATAAACATGAAGACCTGAGTTCAATACTTAGAACTCATCAAAAAAACAAAAAACAAAAAACAAAGTCCAGGCTTAGAGGCTGGAGAGATGGCTCAGCAGTTAAGAGAACTGGTCTTCCAGATCAACCACTATAGTGGGATCTGATGCCCTCTTCTGGCATAAAGACGTACATGCAGATAGAGCACTCGTATACACAAAATAAATTTTCAAAAAAAAAAAAAATCCAGGCTCAGTGGTACATGCCTGTGACTCCACCTCTGGAAGGACAGAGACTGGGAGATCCCTAGGGATCGATGGCCAACCAGCCTCACCTACTTGGCAAGTTTCAGGTTCAGTGAGACCCTGTCACAAAAACAAAAAAACAAGTTGAAGATCTCCCAAGGAAAGACAGTAGAGGCTGTCCTCACCGCCATGTATACATGCATCTGCACATGCATGCACACACACACCTTTTTAATTTTTAAAAAGGGCAGGAGCCAAGTATGTGGCACAGGCCTTTAAACTCAGTACTCATGAGGCAGAGGCAGGTGGATCTCTGGGAATACAAGGTCAGCATGGTCTACATTGTGAGTTCCAGGACAACCAAAGAACTATATAATAAAGACCCTATCTCAAAAAAAAAAAAAAAAAAAAGAAAAGGGTTAGAAGGCTGGGCATAGTGGCACATGTCATTAATCTCAGCAGAGGAAGCCAGGCGGTGGTGATGGCATATGCTTTTAATCCCAGCACTTGGGAGACAGAGGCAGTTGGATCTCTGAGTTGGAGGCCAGCCTGGTCTACATCGAGTTCCAGGACAGCCAGGGCTACAAGAGAAACCCTGTCTAGAAAAACCAAAACAATAACAACCAAACAAAAACAAACAACAAAAAACTCAGCAGAGACAGGAAGATGCTGTTAGTTCTAGGCCAGCCAGGGCTACACAGTGAGTTCTAGGCCAGCCAGGGATAAGCAGTGAGACCCTGTCTCAAAAAGTAAAAACAAAAAAGACCTGCTGGAGTGGAGAGATGGCTCAGCATTAACAAGGTGTACTGTTCTCAGCAAGCACTGGAATCCAGTCACCAGTACCCACATCCAGTGATCTGCCCATAACTTCAACTGCAGGAGAATCCAAAGCCTTGAACCACTTCAGGCACCTGCACTCACAAAGACACACCCACAATACACAAAACTAAAACTAAAGCTTGAGGCGGGAGAGACGGCTCAGTGGTAAAGAGCACTGGCTTCTCTTCTAGAGGACCAGGATCTAACTCCAGCACCCACATGGTGGCTCACAGCCATCTGCAACTCCAGTTCCAAGGACTTACTGCCCTTCACAGGCCTCCATTGGCACTGGGCACACAAGGGGCACAGACATACATGCAGACAATCACTGATGCACAGAAAATAAAATTTTTTTTAAATCTTAATTCCTGCCCCCAGCTGAGGACCAAACCTAGGGCCTTGAGCTTGCTAGGCAAGCACTCTACTACTGAGCTAAATCCCTAACCCCTTAAATTTTTAAAAGAAATTCAAAGTCATCCTCAACTATACGGAGTTTGAAGCCAGCTTAAGCTACATGAGACCCTGTCTCAACAACAAAAATGCCTTAAAAAGTAGATTGCTCATATGCCTGATGACATGGGATAACTGTAACCTTTCACAATCCTTTCTGCTTCAAAATTTCTATTGCTTTAATTTTTTTAGATTTACTTATTTTTAATTTATGTTATGTTTTGCCTGCTTGTATGGCTGTGTATCATGTGTGTGCTGCGTGCCTGCAGAGGCCAGAAGAGGGCGTCACCTCAAACAGCTGGGAACTGACTCCCCTGCAGTCTTCCAGAGAGAGCAGCAGAGCTGGAGTTAGGACATGAGAGCCACCTTGTAGGTGCTGGTATTGAACCCAGGTCCTCTGGAAGAGCAGCCAGTGATCTTAACCACTGAAGCATCTCTCGAATGCTTTAAACTCCTTTCCAGTCAATAAAAAATGATTTCTTTATTTTATGATTTTGAGACAAGGCCTCACTAACTGGCCTCTACTAACTCTTCGCAATCCTCCTGTTTCAGCCTCCCCAGTGCTGCTAGGATTGCAGACATTCACATCTAGCACTTCTCTGTAAACAATGTATCAAATGTACTTTTCAATGGTTACTACTAAGGTAGTTAAACAATGTCAAGGGACCATTTTTATTTCAACCTTCTTTTGGGGGAGCAGTATCTTTTAGAGGGGCATTACTGGGGCACTCAACTCAGGGCCTCACACATGATAAGCATGCACTCTACCAGTTAGCCACACCCCCCAGCCAGAAATGCCCATCTTCCTTGTGTTCTTATACTGTTCCTAACACTTTTCATGCATTCCTGAGGTTCCTCTTGTCCAAAAAGGATAAACTGACAAATTAAAGAATCAAATCCATGTGGTATGATTATAAGCATCAGAATTACAGCCATTCTTGGGTTTCTCATTTTCAGAGTAACAAACTATCCAAGAAAAAGGCTGTCCCTAAAAGATCAGGCTGAGCATATTTTGTTTTATTTGAAACAGGGTCTCACCATGTAGCCTTGGCTGGCCTGGAACTTACTATGTAGCATAGGCTGGCCTTGAACTCAAAGATCAGCCTGCCTCTGCCTCACAGAGTGCTGAGTGTTGGGATTAAAGGTGTGAGGCGCCACACCTGATCCACTGAGCCTTGTTTGAAGCCTTTACTTCTACTGATGAGAGCGTTGTTCAGAACACAGTCAAAAGCTTTTTAGCCTTTCCTTATCATTGAGCTCTTCACTGCAATGCACTTAAAACGAAGAAGAAAGAAGCGCGTCTTGCCAGCTGTAGCTAGACTCCCTGTGCTGGCAATGCCCGGTACCAGTCTCAGGAAATGTACTGGGCATGAACCGTTGGATGGATGGCTGAGTAGGGGTGCTGGTGAACAGACAGCTGGGGCTGGGAGGTAAGTGGGTGGACGGATGAGTGAGTAGATGGATGGATGGATGGTCGGATGGACAAATGAGTGGGTAGGTACATGGATAAACACATATTCTCTTGGGCTACTAACAACGAAGGCAATTCATTGTTTCCCCCCAGAGACTCTTCCAAAAGCAGTGTGGATGAGATACTTGCATTGTCCATATGTCTACATTTTCTCGGCTATTTTCTACGTTGGTATATGTACACTCACACACATACCCAGCTTAGCTTTGATTGTGCTTCAGATACTATGACAGACACATAAATCTATTTGGAAAGCAGAGGCTGAATTCAGTCTCCAAAACGAGTCAGAGTCCTAACTCCAGCTCTGCTGCTCTCTAAGACTCCAAAGAAGTCAGTTCCCAGCTGTTTCATCTCTATGCTAGAACAGAGGACCTACCACAAAGCAATGCCACAGACCTAAGTAGCGCTGGATGCCTTAGGGTTTAAGAAGGCAATCAGTAAATGAAGCTTATTGAAATTTCTCAATCATACCAAGTTTGAGGCCTGCTAGAATCTGACTGACCAGTCCAAGAAGAAGCCTGAACAAGACTGAGCCTACCTCCCACTTGCATCCCACATGACGGGCAGATGATTTTCCAGGGGGCATCCAAGGTACCTTGGTTTTCACCCGGACACTCCGCCGTACATTCACGGTGTCCCCTTTCATTCCGCGCTTATGAGATTTCTGTGGAAAGGGACAAAACTAGAGTTATCTCCAGGTCCAGCTGCCTAATACCACTCTGGTGGCATACACCACCTCTGCAGCGATGCCTCTTCTGGGTAACTTTACTGCAGCTGCTGAACAGTGGCCTACCTTCTAACCAGGCAAGCGACCTCCAGAAAAGTGTGAGTGTCTCCCAAACCTTTGGAGTCAGAAGTGCAAGGAGGCTGGGCCAGGAGACAGCGCCCTGATCCACAGCTGTGACCTCGCAGCACTGCCATGCTCCTACCTGGCTGTTGGCTGCTGATGGTTTCGGGAGTTTTTTTATGTGGACGTGGACAGGAGTGTTCTCATCCACGTGAACATGTAAGGGGGGAGTTGAAGATCGGTCCTTCATGGTTCACCTCTGGCAGGCAGGGGAGGGCAACACAAAAAAGGTTGATCTGTGGATAAGTAAACTGGGCATGAAAACAAAGCTCAGTGGCTTCTGGGGACACCTGAAAGCACAGCCACCAAGTGAGCAGGACAACTACCAACTACAGGCATGCAGGCAAGAAAGCAAGGCAGGAGGATCACTTAGGCGGACTCCGCAGAGGTCCCAGCTGAAGGCATCCAGGTCCACTGGGGATAGGATCCTCTAAAAGCCCAAGGGAAGCCACAGGGGGTCCTTAGAGCTGCAGCCCCACCCAGTCCACTGTGCTGGGCAGCTCCTTCTGGGACCTAGTGTAGTTCAACTGCAATGCACATCTTTCAACCACACATGCAAATCAGTATGGGAAACACACAAAATGGGTAAGGTGTAGAATAAATCAGGACACATGCAAGAAGGCACTAGGACACAAAAGCCAGTGGGGACGCCAAGGATGAGAAGGTTGTGTAGACTCTAATGGGAACATGAGCAGGGCTGTACCCCAGGTACAGGCACCTTGCAGCTCCTATTCCCATCTCCCCTCATTCTTTTGATTTACTTTTTTCTTTATCCTTTTTCAAGTATCTGTTCTAAAGATGTTGGGATTTTCCTGGAAGGACAGCAGACAACCTCCTCACACCTGGCACTTTTAACAGCAGGCAGGCCAAGGTTAACAGTCCTGTTCGGAGCAGCACCTGGGCCATAACAGCAGAGGCAGCCCCTAGCAAAGGCTTGCAGAAGCATTTCTGACGGTGCTGTGGTGAGGGCTACCTACCGTCACAGTTACGCTGGGTGCGCCACAAGGTGTTCTCAAGACCTTTTTCTGTGTGAGACTCGTTACTCCGTTCTTCCCACACGATGGAAACCTGGACCCGGGCACAAGAACCAGATTATGAGCAGAAAACCAGGGTTCTCCTATTTCTCAGCTCTTGGGAGATGACACACTGCATGTGGTGGCTATTGAGTTGGCAGCCAGGAGAACCAGTCTTGAATCCCTTGGCTCCCTGCAGATGAGCACAAGGCACACATGGTGTGCCCAACAAGAGGATGGAAACAAGGTGAAGGGTGTCTGCTTGTCCGGCTTTTTAACCTTCATCGCATCACATGTATTGTGACCTTGTGCTGAAAAGCCTACCTGTCATCCTATCATGTGATCCCCACTCCAAAAAAAAACTGCCAAGTTACTAGTCTCAAACAAGGGTGAGGATCCCCAGGTCAGTGTCTGGAACACAGGTTCCTCTGGGGAAATATTCAGTGAAAGGTTAACCTAATAAGCTAAGAGACCTCTAGAGCACTCAACTCAGTAGTAAAGTCACTGTGACTCAATTTTATAAAACAAAGGTTCACTCATTTGCCTGAGCACATGAAGAACCCACTTCCCAATGCAGTCCACTCACTGCCCTACAAGAGCCTTGCCGGTACACACGCAGTCCAACATGAGATGTGCAACCACAGCAAAGAATATGCTCCAGAACGAGCAGTGCAGCCAGCAATTCCAGGCTGGGGGAGAAGGGCTTGGAATGACCCAGTCTAACATATCCCACTGCTTCCTTACAGTCCCCAAATGGCCTTTTGCCAACCGCACAGATTCTCGGGGGAAATACTGAAACACTAAGGCAACAGCACCAGAGTGTGCACTGTGCTCAGTTCACTTACAAAGGATTATTTACTGAGCTGGACTATCATTTGGAAGAAGACTGTCCAAACTAGGAACTCACTTTTTCCCCCTTCTACTTACTGCTAACATTTGTGCTCACTCAGAGACACTAATTTGGAGGTGGCATGGTGGGAATGCTTTTAAGCCACCACATGGAAGGAAGAGGCAGGAGAATCAAGAGTTCGATGACAACCTTGACTACCTAGTGAGTCTGAGCCAAGCTGAACTCAGACTTTAATAATCCATTGACAAGAGTGATCTTGTTTGCTACTTAAAAAGCTGTAGAGTTTTTTTTGGGGGGGGTAGATTTGGGGGAGGGGTGAGCCTGTGTGTCTTTACTCCTCGCTATTCAAAGTCACGGTTAGTGTTTTTGGTCCAGACTTTCAGTACCTGGGAAACTAAAAAGAGAAGTTTCCATTGAGCCTGGCCTGGGGAGCCCTGACCACCTTTCCCTGCCCTACTGAAGAGGCGCCCCCCACATTAGCTGTACCTGGGGGAGCCGCCTGAGGATGAGGCAGACATGGCTAAGCATCAAAGCCGCAAAGGTGGGCAATTGGGTCGGCAGGCTCTGCTCAGGGGGACCCAGAGGGGCTTGCCAATGAGAATCTCAAGGGCCAGGCATCAAACGTCCTCTCTCTGAGGGGAGGAGGGTGGAAGCTTTGGGGGTGGCAGTTGGATGAAAACTTGGGAGGCGCTCCTCTACTGTCCAAGTCGCACAGCAACTGTCCTGCCAAAGTGGGGAAGGAGGAAGACAGGAGAGGCTGAGCGACTTGCGGGGTGCCGAGTGCGCTGCCAGGAAGCAGGTGGAGGGCGCGGCCGGACAGCGAGGGGGCGCGTCACTGAAGGGAGGACGACGACCAGCATGCCCAGGCCCCACCCGGGAAGGAGAGCGGGCCGATGACTACCAGGGGTTAAACCTGAGGGCTGGCTGGCGTGCGAAGAAGGTGAGAACCGCTGGGCCCCAAGTGGGCCCCCCAGGGGCGGGAACCCGCGCACGGAGCTGAAGGGGTACTCGGGACGGTGCCCGGGCAACTGTCTCCTAGGTGAAGGGGCGTTCCCGGCAGAAGAGCTACCGGGGAGAACCAATAGGTGGAGAGGGAGAAGCAGCGGCCACGGCGGGGCGACAGGGGCAGCAGGACGGCTCCAAGGCCACCCGCATCCCCGAGGCTGGCCCGGGGGGTCCCCGGAGGCCTGACCACCCCAAGCACGCGTAATTGCTGCGGCCCAGTCCGCAGGGAGTAGGGTTGGCCTCCGGGGAGAATGGGGCACACGGCCACCCACCAGCGGACAAGAGGGGACGGGGTTCTGCCCATAGAAGGGCGAAGCCCTGCCCGAGGGCAGCAGAGGAGGGAAAGAGCCCTGCCGACAGCCCGGAGAGGACGGAGGCGGCCGGCCCGCCCGTTAGCGGGAGGAGGACGGCCCCGCGCCCAACGAGGGGCGGGGCGGGCCGGGTTCGGACGCAGAAAGGAGCGCGCCTGGACGCGGGGACGGTGCCCGGTCGAGCCAGCCCCAGGCCGGGAGCGCGGGGCTTGAACCCGCGGCGCTCTGCGCCCCGCCCCGCCGCGCGGCCTCTCACCAAGAGCGGCACGGCTGCGCCCAGAACCGTCTCCTTATGAAGTCGTTGAAGTCGGAGGCCAGGGTCGTGCCATGGAGACGCCGCGGCGGATGCAGTCCGGCGGCGGCTCCTCCCCTCTTCCGCCTCCTTTTCCGACACCCGGTCGGCAGCTCGCCCATTGGCCAGTTCAAACCCCCCCCGGAGCCTCTCGGGTTTCGCCATTTAGGCCCAGCCCCCAGCGTCACAGAGATGCCCCGCCCCACGGCGGACGCTCCGCCCACTTCCGGGCCACGCGGCCGGCCCACCGCCCCGTCGCCAGGGAGACGGGCGACGCCTCCCGCGCAAGCTAGCCTGTCTTGTCCCACCACCGTTCAGGGTCCCGCGTCCCCTCCGCCATTTTTGCCCTGGTCCTCCTGACTCCAGAGCCCTAACGCGCTCTCCCCGAAACACAGTAGGAATCTGGGCGCAGAGGCGGATCACTGAACAAGCGACAGGCTGGGGCTTCTGGAAAGCCATCCTTGTGCCTAGTCCCCTCAGTGCAGACAACTTGTGCACACTACCCTGACCGTGCCCCTCTCCCACACCGCCCAAACAGAAGAAAGAGGCCCCGCTCCCGACGCCCCTCGCCGCCCTCCGGCACACCGTACGCCGCTTCTGTACGGACCTACTCTGCTGAGGTTCTCTCTGTTGAGCCGCCATCTTCTCAACTATGCTTCCCTGTTAGCCAATCGTGGGGAACTGTCACGTGGCTCACGTTGCCGCCCTGGATTCTGGGAGACTTTAACCTCAGGGCCCAGGGGGACCTCCTTTCCTCGACGCCCTTCTCTCCTACACAGCACTTCTGCTCCCACCTGCTCCTTCCTGGAGTGAGAGCCTTAACTACGTTCCCACCTTCACCCTCAGCATTCTTACATTGTCGTATTTGTTCTTCAACCTTTGACAATTCATTTTGTGAGTGCAACTCTGGCTGGCCTGGAACTTGCTGCCCTTATGCAGAAATCCACCTGCCTCTGCCTCCCGAGTGCTGGGATTAAAGGAGTGTGCCACCATACCCAGTCCTTTTTTTTTCTTTTTCTTTTTAATGCCTGTAATCTCAGCAATAAAGGGGCTGAGGCAGGAAGATTGCCATGAGTTGGAAGCCAGTCTGCATCCCTCAGTCATGACAACCCTACCATTCGGAGATTCTGGAAGATCAAATCTACAGCTGTGGATAAGGGCTCTCAATGGTAGAGGCCTGGCCTGCCATGAACAAAACCCTAGATTTAATTTTCAGTATCACATAAATTTTATAAACTCCACACATCATTGTCTCCACACTGTCCAGCAATCTGTCTCTAGACTATTGCCAACAGTAGCTTTTTCCAAACTTTTGCCTCTTCTGCATTATATACATCAAGTTCCTTATTTCCATAGAGAAAAGTAACACTGCAACAAGGAATCCCCTTAACCTTCCCGTCCTTTCTCCTCAGCTTCTCTTAAATTCTCCCTTCAAAAGCCAGGCAGTGGTGGCACACACCTTTAATCCCAGCACTTGGGAGGCAGAGGCAAGCAGATCTCTGAGTTTGAGGCCAGCCTGGTCTACAGAGTGAATTCTAGGACAGCCAGGGCTACACAGAGAAACCCTGTCTCAAAAAAACAAAACAAATCTCCCTTCAGATGTATATATATATATGTGCTTCTTGATGCCTAAGATAAACCTCCTGAGGCAAGGCCTAGTCAGCATCTCTGTCCAGAGTTTGTCTTGTAAACTTAAAATGATGGCACACGCCTATAAATCAGAACTTGGGAGCCTGAGGCTCGTGGGTTGCCATGAGTTTGAGGCCAGCTTGGTCTACATAGCAAGACTTTCTTACAAGTAACTAAAATAATGAAATTTCATTTCGCTACCCCCAAAATGAAATTGTTGTTCATCTCTTAGCATGCCTTCATTCACTGAACTGATATTAAGTCTATGCACATACATTCAAGGGACATTATGTGCCATTCAGTCTCAGAGTGCATGACCTACCATCCTCATAGCAAGAAGATCTTGTCATTCTACTTGTAATCTGACGAGTGGAACTTTTATGTTGTCTTTTCTCCGCTTCTAAACAGAGTCCTCCCTGATAGTGTAGCTCTTTATGGCTTTTGTAATAAAGGGTCTGAGAATGGGCAGCTCTGAAAAGTCATTTTCCACAAGGCAGTGGTGGCGCGCACCTTTGATCCCAGCAGTTGGGAGGCAGAGGCAGGCAGATCTCTGTGAGTTCGGCGTCAGCCTGGTCTACAGAGCGAGTTCTAGGACAGTCAGGACTACACAGAGAAACCCTACCTCACAGGGTGAGAAGTCATTTTCCCAACACACAAACTGGATTAAGAGGAACCATTCTTTAGATGCTAGAAATTGTGAGGTTTGTGAGGAAGAGGTGCTGATGACAGAGACTCACCAAGGGGATGGGGTGGCTTGTTTTGTTCTGTTTTGTTTGCTGAGACAGCCAGGACTGTTACACAGAGAAACCCTGTCTCGGGGAAAAAAAATAAACTTATGGGGGTGGCACACATGCTTCAGCATTATGTGTAGAGGTCAGAGGAGAACTTTGTGGATTTGGTTCTCTGTCTCTGCCTTTATGTGGGTTCTGAGGATTCAGCTCAGGTCTCCAGGCTTGCTCAGCACCTCTAACCATTGAGCAATCTTACCAGCCTTCCCAAAGTTTCTGATTTACTAAGCTGGGGATGGGACCAAAGCATTTGCATGACTAACAAACTCCTAGGTGGGGCTCTGCTGCTGGCCAGGGATTACATGCAGAGACACACTAAAGGACACCCCCAACTGACTTGTAAATCACCCTACAGCTCAGAGACCTCTCTTCTACTATCTGGATCTTCTACCTCCTCCAGTCCTTATGGAAAACAGAGGGGCTTCCTGCTCTGGCCCAAATAGCTTGTGGTTATATATACACACCTAAGGACATTGCCACTCTAGAAAAGAAATGTAGCCTGCCCAAAAACAAACCCACCCCAAACCAGAAACGTTCTTGCCCTGCTCTTGTCTCTGAAGAATGTTTGCTTCAAGATGACAGAGGCTGGGTTGAACTGGACAGGCTGATGCAACCCATGTGTGGTGGTTTAAATGAATAAGAATGGCCTCCAGGAGCTGGAGAGATGACTCAGGGGTTAAAAGCACTGACTGCTCTTCCAGAGGACCTGGGTAAAATTCCCAGCAACCACATGGTAGCTCACAACTGTCTGAACTTCAGGATCCAATACCTTCATACAGACATACATACAGGCAAAACACCAATTAAAAAGAGAGAGAGAGCCGGGCGGTGGTGGCGCACGCCTTTAATCCCAGCACTCGGGAGGCAGAGCCAGGCGGATCTCTGTGAGTTCGAGGCCAGCCTGGGCTACCAAGTGAGTTCCAGGAAAGGCGCAAAGCTACAAAGAGAAACCCTGTCTCGAAAAACCAAAAAAAAAAAAAAAGAGAGAGAGAGAGAGAGGAGAGAGGAGAGAGGCCCCAGAAGCTCATATATTTAAATGCTTAGTTACCAGGAAGTGGCACTATTTGAAAGGATTCGGATTAGGGGGTGTGGCCTTGTTGGAGGAAGTGTGTCTGTCACTGGGTGGGCTTTGAAGTTTGCTCTCTCTCTCTGCTTTCAGATCAAGATGTAGCTCTCAGCTACTTCTGCAACACCACATCCAACGCACCTGCTTGCCGCTATCCCCTCTGCCATGATGATAATGAACTAAGCCTCTGAAACTGTAAGCCAGACAGCCAATAAAATGCTTTCTTTTATAAGAACTGTCTTGGTCATGGTGTCTGTTCACAGCAATAGAACACTGACTAAGACGCCATGCAGCAGTAGAAGCCTTCCAATTGCTCCCTTCTCCCTGAAGTCATCTGTGGGTCACCCTGAGATGGATGAGTTCTCAGCTCCCTTCTGTGTGTGGACCCAGCATACATGCCATGTCACTACATGTGGATCCATCACTACCTCATTCTGGGTGCTCTCTTGGGCAAGAACCCCATCATCCTGTCCTGCAGAGCCTGGCACAAAACGGGTTCTGGTGAGTTTCAGATTAAAACTCCAATAAAGGCCAGGCGGTGGTGGCGCACGCCTTTAAACCCAGCACTCAGGAAGCAGAGGCAGGCGGATCTCTGTGAGTTGGAAGTCAGCCTGATCTATAGAGCGAGATCCAGGACAGCCAGGGCTACACAGTGAACCTCTTGTCTTGAAAACCAGAAGAAATAAACAAATCAAACTCCAGTAACGAAGGCTGAGAATGTGGCTCAGCGGCAGAACACTGAACAGGGCCAAGCAAGTGAAAAGTCTTGGTTTCAGTCGCCAAAACTATAAGAAATAAAACTATTAATAAAGAGCCAGTGAGAGGGGTCTGGAGAGGTGGCTCAGCAGTTAGAAGCATTTGGTGCTCTTGCAGAGACCCAGGTTTGCTTCCAGCACCCACATGGCAGCTCACAACTGTTTATAACTCCAGCTCCAGGGGATCAAACATCTTTTTCTGGCTTCCATGGGTACTGCATGCATATAGTGCACATACATACATGTAAGCATGTACTCATAGTTATTTTTAAAAGAACTAGTGAGGAAGCCGGGCGGTGGTGGCGCACGCCTTTAATCCCAGCACTCGGGAGGCAGAGGCAGGCGGATCTTTGTGAGTTCGAGGCCAGCCTGGTCTCCAAAGCGAGTTCCAGGAAAGGCGCAAAGCTACACAGAGAAACCCTGTCTCGAAAAATCAAAAAAAAAAAAAAAAAAAAAAAAAAAAAAAAAAAAAAAAAAGAACTAGTGAGGGATAAAAGAAACTTTTAGCATTTTTTAAGAATAATAAAATCACAGCCTGGTGGTGGGAAAACACACCTTTAATCCCAGCACTTGGGAGGCAGAGGCAAAGGGTTCTCTTAATTCAAGGCCAACCTGGTCTACAGAGCAAGTTCCTGGACAGCCAGGTCTACACAGAGAAACCCTGTCTTGAAAAAAATAAAAATAAAATAAAACCCATATTCAAAGTTTAGGGCCAAGAGGAAAACAATCCATCTTACAGCTACCTGTTTTCCTCCGTCTCTGTGAATTTCAAGGCGCTTTGGTGGGTTCCAGTCCTGACCCCAGCCATACGACTCTGTACTGAAGGACGTCTTATAATCTTGGCTGAGGCCTCTCCATTTACCCAAGGGCCTGATTAGGTTGTTTCCATGCAGGAGCACCTAACTCCAGGGCCCTGATGCAACTGCCACAGCCTTGCCCTGGGGAGAGGGAATCAGTGCTACAAAGTGGTTTTGGCTTTTTCTTCTGGGTACCTTCAAGTCTTGATGGAGGAGCTGGAAGAAACTCTCCCAGGCCCTCAAGGTTTGGCCTTTTTGGATCCTCTGAGCTGCTCTTAATCCTTGGATAGATGTTGAGCTCAGTGATGGTACTATAGTCAGAGTGTAGTCCATGAACTAACAGCATCAGCAGCACTAGGGAACTTGTTAAAAACAAATCAGGCTGGGCGGTGGTGGCACATGCCTTTAAAAACAAACAAACAAAAAAAACCAAAAAACTCCACAAATCAGTCGGGTGTGATGGCACACGCCTTTAATCCCAGCACTCAGGAGGCAGAGGCAGGTGGATCTCTGAGTTCAAAGTCAGCCTGGTTTACAGAGTGAGTTCCAGGACAGCCAGGGCTGCACAGAGAGACCCTATCTTGAAAACAAAAAATAAAATCAGAAATCCTCAGGACTGGGTATGAGAACTAGGCTGGCCTCAAACTTGAGATCCTCCTGCCTCTGCTGCCCAAGTGTATCACCACCCCTGACTTCTTACTTCTGTTTGTAATAGTTATTATTTTCTAAATATTTGTGAGTGTGTGTCCATGTGTGTGTGCACACACACATTAGTGCAGGTACGAGAAGGCCAGATGAAGGGGTTGGATCCCCTGGAACTGGAGTTACAGATGATTGTGAGCTGCCCTGTGGGTGCTGGGAAATAAACCCAGATCTTCTGAACGAGCCGCCAGTGCTCTTGAGCACTAAGGCGTCTCTCCAGCCTCCACTGTCAGACTTTCATTGGTTTGTAGTGTTTTGTTGTCTTCAGTACTGGTAATAGAAGACTCCTTGTGAGTACTGGACAGGTGTTCCATGCCGAGGCACCTGACAGCCCCTTTCTGTCAGTTTTATTCACTGATGAATCTTTAGTGCCCCATCTCAGCCCTCAGGAGTTTAATCAAATTTTACAGAATGAATGAAAAAGTTACTTGCTCCAGATCACAGGCACCCAGAGGTGACAGTTTTCACTCTTGGAAGAGACAAGCACCTCACCCTCAGCTCTGGCCCAGAGTCCTCAGAGCCATGGCAGGTTCTCACCCCAGGACAGAGCCCACTGGCAGCCCAAGCTCAGGGGGTACCAGTGGACTCTGCCAGGACTGGGTGCTCACATAACTCACGTCCAAAGGCTGCCCTGGAAGATGGGTGGGAAAGGGGCGCCTCTGAAGGAGGGAGCCTGTTTGTGCTGGTGGGGGGTAAGGCAACCATGATCAAGACAAGAAGTCCCCTCCCCCTCATTCTTTCAGCTAGCTAAGTACAAGGGCCTGACAGCTGCTATGGCTAGAAACCCGGTCCTTCGTGACTAGTGGACTTCCCAAGGGCACAGCATGTGGAGTAGCCCATAACATCTCTGCTGCCTCAGCTGGATTGACTCCAAATCCCCTATACTCCCTTCCAGAAGAAGCAAAATGCATCCTGGCCTGCAAGGTAAGGGCTCTGCCACCTGGCGCCTTCTGGTGGTACTATTTCTTAGGGCCACAACAGAACCCTGGATCTCCCCAGCCACAGTTCTTCGCTTCTTATAGAAACGAGGATTGCAGTCACAGAGCAGAAATCCAAAGGTCAGGAGTGAAGGTGACCCCTAGCTGGACCTTGACCAGGCCCAGCCTGATGAGCCAAGGCTCATGGCGACGTGAGTGGCCATTCTACTCAGGAGCTACACTCTCCATCTACCAAAGGGGAGGCGGAAGCAAGCGCCTGCCGTCCTGAGTCTTCCTGATCTGCCCTCTCTCTCAGTCTCTAACTCAGAGGGTCTCCTGCCCAGGCCGGGTGAGATACAAAGAGGCTCAGCTGTTAGTGAAGTATGAAATGCTAATGCAGAGGACTTTTATTGAAGGCCTACTGTGTGCAGAGCACCAGGTACGCCTTTCACTTTCCTGCACTTCCTGCCAGCCAGGGAAGAGGGTGCTAGTGAGCCCCAGATGTGAAGCCAGGGAGGGGGCTGAGGTGGAGGTAGATGGAGGCAAGGTAGCCCCAGCAGTTGAGTCCTCAGAGAGGGCAGGATTCTGGGGTCTGGCCAGCTGGGAACCTGAAGGCTGAGGCCTCCCTTGTTCCTGAGCCCACTGGGCTCTAAATCTGCATGCAGAATCAAGAGTCTTGTCTTTTCACTTTGTGACATTCGGGGAATGGACTCTGTCTTTGAGTGGCTCTCCCAACCTGGGAAGGGTCCAGAGGGTGGAAGAAGGGCTTCCACCCAAGGTAACAGCCAGGCTTCTGCTGGTTCTGCCGCTCCTGTCCATTCGACCTCTCTGTTCTTGTTGCTCCTTGGCGTTCCCACTCGGACCTCGTGGGCCTGAGGCTGAGGGGGCAGGAAGAGAGAAAAGGAAAGAGCTGGAGTCAGACACAGACCCCAGCAGCGGTGGAGAGAGACAGACACAAAGACAGGATGGAGATAAAACTAGATAAATCGGAGAGGAAGAGCGGGGGAGGGGGCAGGGGAGGGGGCAGGAGGGGGAAGAAAGGGAGGGAGCTAAGAGGGTGGAGAGATCTGAGACAGTTATGCCCCAGGGGAGAAAGCCCAGGCCATGGACTGGTCCTCTTCCAGGCCCAGCCTCACCTAGAGCTCATCCCTGGGGTGAGGATGGGGGCTATATCTACTGCTGCCAGCCAGGTGCAGGTGGGGGCCACGAAGCGTCTTTTGAGAGCCAGTCCAGCTAATGAGGCGGCCACTGTCGTCATCCCAGGGGGAAGATGTCTCTGTGTCACTGAGCCATTCAGCATCTCCCGCATAGTGGGTGGGGGAGGCAAGCAGAGGCTGGACTGAGAAGGCTTGGAGGTCCCGAGGCCAGAAGTATGCCTTGTACTGGTCACTGTGAGTGAGAGGAGAAAGCTTAGGTAGACTGAAACAGCTTCTCCTAGGCTCTGTGATGCTGATCCAGAGCTGGGGCCTTGACTGCCTGCAGACCTCTGCCCTGCCCATTAGTCCTCATAGCTACTTGAGAAGTGGTACTTTTAATATCCCACGATGAGGACACTCAGGAATTGTACTGAGTCATATGATTGAGAACCACACGGACAGGGGCTGGAGAAACGGCTCAGCCTTTAAAAGCACTCACTGCTTATACAGGGTTCCAGCACCCATATCAAGTGGCTCTCTACTGCCTGTAAGTCCAGCTATAGGGGGATCTGACGCCCTCTTCTGGCCTCCTTGGACACCTGCATTCATATGCACATAACCCACACACAGATACACATAATTCAAAATTCAAAATAAATCTAAAAATAAAACCCACATGGAAATGGACAACACAGTGTTCACATCTAACTGAGCCTGACACCTGGGCAACTCTTGAGTGACTGAGGCCACGTGGGTGAACCTTGACCATCTCCCTCTCTCGGGCTGCCTAATAACATTTTTTTTGCAGTGGGCCCATGACTAGGATGACCCTGCCCTGGCCTGCCCCACCCAGGTCTCACTTCGGGTGCTGATCAAACATGACAGGCAGGAACTCATCCACAGGTAGCATGCGTCGCAGAGGCTGAGAGGCTAACAGTTTGCGGGCGCCTGCCAGACTCAAGGTGTATGCTAGTGTCCAATAGGAGTATCCAGCCACCACCAGACCAGGCAGACCCTCCACAGCCACCTCCTCCTCAGGGTTCACCTGCTTCCGGCCAAGGTAGCTGTAAATGACACCGAGGATGACAGGGGTCACTAGAGAGCCTGGCGTGTCCTGGCCCGTCCACTGCTAGGCTAAGGCCAGGCTATGCGGAAAGTGCCAGCTAGGATCCCAGCGTGAGAAGCGGACCTCCAGGGCATATTCTCTCCCCCTTGCCCCTGAGAGGCAGTCTGCCTACATCAAGTCCCACGACAGCTTCTGAGTCACCACATCCTCCATCAGCCGTTCCAGCCGCCTCCGGAAGTTGTCCTCAAAGCGTACGTCATCCTCAAACACCACAACCCTGGCCAGGCCCCTGTCAGCCACCTGTGGAACACATGACGGAGGAGAGAACTCTGCAGATTGGAGCTGCCCTGTTCCTGCCTACCTAGACCCAGGCCGGCAGACTCTTCTTGGCTAAGTACCACACACCAAGTCCTGGCCATATCATGGAACTACCCCAAAGCCTGCTGGGCCTTCCACTGCCTGGGGACTGAAATCCACCTTGCTCTGCATTCAAGGCTCTCAAGTTCCCACACCCCAGTCTATCTTACAATCACGACTTTTGCTACGTTCACTCAATACTACGCTCTCCCAGGAGCCAGTGCTCAGCCTCAAAGAAGCACAGGCTCTTGCTTTGTCATCCGAAGCTGGGGTGGGTAGGGGGTGTGAGAGATTCCAACCCCTAAAATCACCAGGAAAAGCTACTCTCTGTAGCTATGGGAAATGTGGGAAGAATGTGAAATTGGCTGGGTAAAGGGCCGACTGAGTCATCCCTCAGTTTGCTCATAGATGGTACACAGAAACAGGATCACACATGCACACACACTCCTTGGCAACTGAAGAAAAACGAGATCCATGCACACTGTCTCCTGGAGGGGGTGCCCTTGGGGACCCAGTCCCCTCCAGGTCTCAGCACTGCTGCCCCAGCCAGGACTGAAGTCAAGCGCCCAGTATGTACTCCAGGTCTTCCTGACACACCTCTCCTGGAGGAATTTGCCCATTTTCTTCCGCTAGGAAAGCTCTCCTCTCTGCCCTCCCCGCCCCCAAGGCAAGGCAGACTGACAGAACCACCTGCACCTCTCCCACAAAAAGCCGCCTTGGTTCCCTCTTCTGATTTCTGTCACCCTCAAGAGCCCCAGGTTATTTCCTTCCTTTTATGTGTGGTCACATGCTTAACATTTGGAGGCCAGGGGTCAATGCCACCTTTTTTTTTTTTTTTTTTTGAGACAGGGTTTCTCTCTGGAGCCTTGGCTGTCCTAAAACTCACTCTGTAGATCAAGCTGGCCTAGAACTCACAGAGATCCACCTGCCTCTACCTCCCGAGTACTGGGATTAAAGGTAGCACCCACCTCATTTTTTTGAGGCAGGGTCACTCACCAAACTTGGAACTTTCCATTTTATCTAGATTGGTTTGCCAGGCAAACCCACAGGATCTGTCCCCCAGCACTGGGGTTACAGATGTGCCCTGCTGTACCCAGCATTCGTGGGTACTGAAATCTGTGTTCTGGTCTTCATGTTTCCCCAGCAAGTACTTTACCACTGAGCCATCTCCCCACCCACAGAATCTCTCTCTTGTAGGGATGAGACAGACAGTTTCCTTGTCCCCTGTGTTACCAGAGAAGACCTCCTTTCAGGGAACAGCCAGTGCTCAAGAGAGACAACAGAATAAACAAGGTCACCCACCTCTCAGGGGTGCCAGGGAAGTGCTGACCACAGGGTTCAGTGAACCTTCTGTTTGGATGGATTTTTCACTCAGCCACTCCCACAGCAGTGACTAAGACAGCCAGCCTCGGCTGCCCCTGACGGGCACGGGCCAGAGGGCAGGTATCCTCACCTCTTCCCAGATGGAGTAGTGGCTGAGGAAACAGCCCACCTCACCCTTGGTCAGTGTGCGGCCCGAGTAGGGGTCCTGGTAGCCAGGGAGCAGGTCCACACCCAGGTGCTTAAGGATACTGCTGTTGAGTGTCCTGTGAGACACAAGCATAAGTGGGTGACAAGTGCCAACCAGAGTCTCTGTCCAGAGGGCCCTCGTCTGTATGTGTTGGAGAGGATCACACGGGAACCTGGTTAAAGGAGGATCCAGCTTGTAACTCCTTCGTGTGGCCTGGAGCTGTCATGGACTGGGCTCGGCCTCTAGCCTTAGAACTCTAGCCCCCTTCAGGAAGCCTCGGGAGAACGGACTCATGGAATCTGTGTAGGCGGAGGCTCCCCGGGATGAGTGGACAATCTGTTAGAGATTTTCTGCATCAAGGCCCAGTAAAGGACAGACACCCTACAGGGCAGCCAGGTATAACAGTGCAGGCCTGTAATCCAAGCACTTGGGAAGCAGAGGCAGGCAGATCTTTGTGCATCTACATAGTGAGTTCCAGGCCAGTCAGGGCTGTGTGAGATCCTGTATTGAGAGGGAGGGAAGGGGGGAAGGAGGAAGGAGGGTAGACAGATAGAACAAAACAACTCTTGGTGCACCTGTGTGATTCCAGGTCTTGGGAGGTAGAGGCAGAAAGATCAAGAATTCCATGTCATCCTCATTTATACAGCAAGTTCGGGACCAAACTTAGCTACATGAGCTCCTGTCTCAAAAAACCCAGTCAAGGGCCAGTGGGATGGTTCAGTGGGATACAGTGTTCAACCCAAAATCCTGAGAATGTGAGTTCAATCCCAGGTCCCACTGTGGAAGGAGAGGATAACTCCCAAAACGTGCCCTCTGGCCTCTACGGGAACACTGTGGCATGTGTGTGCCCTCATACACACACACACACAATTAAATAAGTTTGAAAATTTTCTAAATAAACGCCAAAAGAATAATGGGGGAGTATGGTCAAAGCATATTATTTATGTCAAATTGTGATATATATATAATACATATATTATATATAAGAACAAAACATATACACAGAATGTGTGTGTGTGTGTGTGTGTGTGTGTGTGTGTGTGTGTGTGTGTGAACAAAAAGGACTTGGAGGTTTGAAGCAAACAGCGGTTGGCATATGGGCCACGTGACCCAGGTAACAGTTGTTGTTTGGCCTCTGGATCCCCCTGGAACACAGCCACACTTCTTGCACACTCCACACTCTGGCTCCTCAGGGGCCTAACTCTAGCACAGAGAACATTCCTCAGGCCGTCTACCCCTTGGAGTACTTTATAGGAGTTGGATCCTGCCTACGTGTCTCATTGAACCATCAGGACCACAAGAACCAAGCATGATTATGTACTTTTGTGAGGCTGAGGGATGGGACAGCCTGTGAGAGTTCATACAACTGGTATGTGGCAGCCCTCAACCCGGCCCTGGAGTCCTCTGCACTGCACTCTGCTCCCTAGGGTGGGCTGAGGGAGGACGTCCCGTCTCATCCTGTTGGCCTGTGCTGGCACTCCTGAGACAGCAGGACGCAGGTCCTGTGTGGCTACCTCCTGGGTCTTTAGGACGCTCATTCAACTGGCCTGCCCGTCCAAGATCTCAGATGGGTTTCATGGCCCCCGAGCCCCATCCGTGGGAGCCTCACCTGCCATCCACAGCATCGACCACTTGAGCAGAGATCTCCATCTCCCAGAGAGAGCTCAGCATCCGAGCCCGGCGCTGGGGTCTGCGGGCCAGGCTGATGACAAAGACCTAAAAGACGCAGAGGTAAGCCTCGGGAAGGATTACTCATCCACCCCACCCCAATCCCACACGTTGGAGACTTACTTCATCAAATCCCATCTTGTTGGGCTTCTTTAGAGGCCGAGACACATGAGCTGAGGCCAGCATGGGGGGCCCATCCACTGTAAAAGGAAAGAACACCCCCAACCCGCAGGCATGAGTCCTCCTGGCTCCTGGTCACAGACACCCTGGAGTCCGGCCCCAGCTCCATTCCTATCACTCCAGCAGAACACCTAACAGGACAGACTCCCTGAGCTCCTACCCATTGTACAGATCAGGAGACTGAGGTACCACAGGGAGAAGGGCTTGCTCAATGCTGTAACACAAGTTCAGAACAAGGTTGGCACCCAAACATGCCTAAATCCACGCCTAGGAAAGGAGCATTGTGGGAAGGCGGGGGACCCCATCCCTCACCTAGTGCTTCCAAAATCAGGTGGATGAAGTTGGCCTTCTCTTCTTCCAGCCCCTGGTGGGCCTTCACCGCCACATTCATGTACCCGTAACGATGGTCATTGCACACATGCACTGAGACCCCTGCAGAGAGGCTACCTGAGTGCTGGAGCTGGAGTGAGCCTCTCAGTAGACACTGCAGTGACCCAAGGCTTGTCTGGGACTGTTCTGCCACAGTGAGGAGGGCACTGGACCACATCTCCAGCAGTTTTCGTCTTATTTGTCTACACCCTGAAGACTTCTCTAGCACCTCATGGACAAAACAATAAGCACCCTGGGACACATGGCTTGCTTGAGGATTTAATAGGCACCTCTAACCCTCTCTGACCCTCAGTAAAGTTTTCCCATCACCAGATCATCAGAGCCCTTAGCTACACCTCAGTCTGGGTTCAGATCCTTCTCAAGCAGGGTGTCCAGCATCACTGCCTTAATCTTATCTCCAGCTCTTCCTTGTTGGGGTTGTTTTTGGTAGGGGAAGGCAGACTGAGAGACAGGATCTCACTTCGTAGACTTGGCTGACCTGGAACTACCCATGTAGCCTCGGCTGGCCTTGAACTAATAGAGATCTTGAGGAGGGGAGGGGACCAGCAGGTACAAAGGCCTTGGGGCATCCAAGGAATGCTAAAGGAGGCCTGGTCCTCACCAGCAGCCTGGCAGGCATAGGCAAAGACGATGATGTCATCAAAAGGCCAAGTATAGTTGGGATGAGGCGGGTAGAAGGCAAGCCGGGCTGTTTCCTCAGTCTTCAAGGACACCAGGAAGGTAGAGTGGACCATCGGGACCCGGAAGCAGCCCTGGCGCTGGCGGTTCTTGGTAGGGAAGTATTCAGCTGTGCGGCGATAGTAGCCCTGAAGGAGGGAATGTTTGGGGCTGGGGCCAGGCCTGTCCTGGCCAAAGGCCCTGAAGCCTCAGGCTCTGTGCTCCTTGAGTCCATCCCCCAGCCTCACCTGTGGAGTGATCCCACACCAGAAGTTGGAATAATAGGTCTGGGAGTCCAACATTGGGGCCACCACTGGCAGGTGCCGCTCTGTGAGAAGCCGCAGTGTCTGGTTGTTGGTGAGAATGTTGTCTGTGTCTGCGAACTTTGGGGAAGGAAGATGTCACAAGGAAACCTGTCTGAGCCTCAGGACCAAAGAGCTCACTGAGTAGGAATTCCTTCAGAGTAACTCTGGGCACATGTACCCCAGAGAGCTCTAACCAGGACCAGAGAAGTGGCTAGAGAGGTAAGGGACTTGCTGCCACGCCTGACAACCTGACTTCAGTCTCGAACCCACGTGATAGAAGGAAGGAACCAAGTCATCAAAGTTGTCCCCTGACATCCACATACCATGGTGTGCACACATTTGCACACCTATACACAGGATACAAATAAATAGTGCAGGGGGTCCTAATCAACACAGTCCATTTCTGACAAGAGGCTGTTCTAAGACGCTGGCTTGGAGTAGAGCAGGGAACAGATCTGAGGATCTAATCTGAGATTTAGCTTAGAGGGTTGACCCAAAGAACCACTCTAAGAGGACTGGGGAGGTGACTCAGTGGTTAAATGCACCGCTGGCTCTCCCAGGGGACCTGAGTTTGAAACCCATCAATTGTATAGTGGCTCACTACTGAGGGTAGCTCCATTTCCAGGGGATCTGATGTCCTCTCCTGGCCTCTGTGGACACTGCATGCATGTGATGCACAGACATACATGCAGGCAAAACACCCACTTTCATAAATCAAAAATAAGTCTGGGGCAGTGGTGGCACACGCCTTTAATCCCAGCATTTGGGGAGACAGAAACAGGTGGATCTCTGAATTCGAGGCCAGACTGGTCTACAGAGCAAGTTCCAGGACAGCCAGAGCTACACAGAGAGACCCTGTCCTGAAAAACCAGACAGACAGATAGATAGATAGATAGATAGATAGATAGATAGATACATACATACATACATACATAAATGAAACAAAAATAAATATTAAAAAAATCTACTCTGTGCTCTAGTCCTGGGATCCAGGCTCAGTATATACTCTAGACAAAAGCTCAAGAATCTAGGCCCAGCATATAACCTAAGATCTGTCCAAGGAGATAGGCTTGGTATCTAGTATGAGCTTAAATACAGGGTCTAGGATCAATCTCCAAAAGATCCAGCCTGGTGGTTTGGTCATAACCAAGACTTTGGGGGCCGATACCAATGCCTCCCACCTAATCCCAGACCAGGCTGCCTCACCAGGATGTAGTCAGCTCCCCAGGCCCTGGCAAAGGTCAGGGCTTCCTGCTTCAGCTCCATCAAATACTGATGCCTTTCTTTGGTCCAGTGCTTGGGACTCTGTTCATCTGGGTAGGGCCTGAGTGCGGAAAGAGGTGAGATGTTCTCTTAAGGGAGGAACCTCTCTTTCTCTGCAGGGCTGAGGACACAGCCCTGCTCTGGGGGCTGTGACACTGGGTAACAGCTGTTCTCCATCTCTTCCAGCACCCTTGCCCTCCGGTTACCACCTGGCCTCCTCCTCGGGCTTCCAGACCACGGCAGCATAGTCACGGCCCACTGCAGCCAGCCACTCCTGTAGCATCTCTGTGGTGTTGTCCACGTTGTGGTCTGTGGCACACCTGTGAGCACAGGATAGAAAGACTGAGGGACCACAACCACAGAAGGTCTGGACCCCCCGGGTGCTCTTGACTTTAAAGTGCCTTTGGACACCCTCAAGTCTGGTCTGTCTTGAGAGCAACGGAAGAGAGGTGTGATACAGTGGACATGCTGGAGGAGGTGCTGTGTGATCTCAGACAAGTTCCTCACCTCTCTGTGCTTCACATCCTCCCTTCTAACTTTTGTACTGGGGGATTGAACCTAGAGACTTGTACATGCCAAGCAAGCCCTTGACCACTGAGCCACATCCTCAGTCTGAGTAACACTGTGAAAGATGCACTTGACCTTAAGGATCGCACCTGCTACATCACCTCATTTTCTTCCGTCTTCATGGCACCACAAGCCAGGCCCTTTCCATCTCCGAATCAGACAGAAAGAGTCACTGCCTTCCTCTATCCTGAGCTGTGATTAGGACTACATCATGCTCTGAGCACCCCTGAGAAGTGCTGGTGCGGAGCTCTGCTACCTTGGGGCACAGCTTTCCCTCTGTTGGGGAAGGGGCTCTCATAATGGGGGTGGAAAGTTTAGCCAAGAGCCCAGGTTTTAGGCGATGCTGCCCCTTTAAGCCAATTCCTCAGAAGTGAAGACTAACTACGTGTCAAGTCCTGCAAGGGTGGGAACTAATTCCCAAACTGTGGTGGCTGTGGGCAGCCTCCCCAGGCCACAGCTCCACCCCAGCCCAACTTTGGAGTGCTGTGAGGAGCAGTTTATCTCTAGCCTCAGCTTGGGCTCCTCCCTGTTTAGGCTTTTATAGACAGACTGCTGTAGCCTCTGAGCCCAGCGACCAGCCCCCCCCCGCCCCCCCCCCCCCCCCCCCGCAGCCCCTGGCTGTCAGATCCCAGCAGCCCCTCTACCCAGAGAGGCTGGCGGTATTCCTGGAGAGGGGACTCAGCCTGACACCCCTGCCCAGCATGCAGCCTGGAGTTAAGGGCTCTCTCCACCTGCTCCCTAGAAACCTCCAGTCTGACTGACCCTTGCCACGTTGGGCCCCTGGGGATTCCAGAGGTTCCCGCCTGTTCTACTCCAAATCAAGCTGACCACAGGTCCCCACTGAGATGCATGCGAGCTCCAAGGGCTGGGTCAGGAAGGACCAGTCTAACTTAAACCTAGGGTAAGCCGGGGACGAGTAGAGGGCCCAAAGGAGGGTTGGGTGTCCCTGGGCTGACCCATGGCCTCAGAGGTCTGCCCTTGCCCCTTGAGGGCTTAGGGACCCTGCTGAAGGGCTTGAGGCCCCGCGGGCATGTCTGGGAGGGAGGAGCTTGCTCGGGTGGTGTCTGGGCAGCAGCGATGAGGCCTCCTGGTCAAAGGCTGTTCTGTATCCTGGGGCTTGATGCCCCGATGTGCCCACCCATGGATCTCTCACCAGAGGGCCAGCCTGGCCCGGGGATAGTCCAGGCGCTCCAGTGCGCCCAGGTAGTGAGGCAGAGAGTGTTCGGCATTGCGGGCCAGGATAGCAAGGACCACAGTGGGCAGCATTGACTCCATGACACCCGCAGCCTGGAGCCGGGGCCCCAGCAGGAGCAGCAGAGGTAGGAGCGAGGCAACACTCATGGCGGGACTCGGTGGTTGTGGAGGCCCCCGGGTCTCCCACCGCAGCAGGGAGGGGGCGGGACGGGCGGGGCATGGAGGCGGGGTCTTTGCGGGGCGTGGCCACTGCAGTGGGGCCCCTGTGCCCGTCGCGGGCTCCTGCATGCTCAGCTATCCTCTTCTCAGCGTGGGCCCTAGATGTGCACGGTCAGACACCTGCTCCAGACGCGTCCCCGGGGCTGCCCTCTCTGTGTGGACCTCAAAAGGCAACGGCAAGGAAGGGAGGATCTGGGGGCCATGGTGCACCCCTCGCATCCTGGACATTCATCTCACTCCTGGAATTCGGGCACCCGGGAATCCCGGCTCCTTGACCCTCAGCCGTGTACCCGCGAGGCTGCCGGCTTTGCGGGGAGCCCCGGCTCCCGACCCCTGCTCCGTCTGCGGCGCCCTCTGGCGGCTCCAGACGGGAACTCCACATACCCTCCAGATGACACGACAGGCTGGAGAGCAAGCCCCGGTGGGGCGGGGACCGGGTGCCGCTGATCTCATCACCTTCCAAGCTCCAGCCCTTAAAGAAAGCAAAGCTCACTCAGATGGCGTGTAGACTTGGAGGTCACTACAAAATCCCTGTGGTGACCCAGCCCCACTCCAAAATAGGAGATAGAGCCTCCTCTGGGGCAGAGAGAGTCTTAGGAGCCTGTTGGTGTAAAAGGGAATCTCTAGCTTTTCTGGGGGAGGGGGGGCGAGGGATAGGGGCTCCAGAACTTCCAGCTGGGTATCTGTCACCAGCCTCAGACAGTCACTTTCCCTGAGTCTCCCGATCTTCATAGGTAAGACCTGATTAATGACACCTAACAGGAGGGTTTGCTAGGGGTCCTTGAGAATGAATGCATTTGAAGTGCTCTTGCTCTTTAGCGCGCACTCGCCCTCCCTCCCTCCTCCTCCCTCTACCTTCCTCCCTCCCCCTCCCCTCCCTCTCTCTTTCCACTGAGCCTGAGCCAGGTTGGAAGAGAGGCCTCTGTATTCCCCTTCCCTCCACTTGAACAGCCGCTTCCCAGGGTTCCCCTTCAGTCTCTCTGGACATTAGGGAAGGGTAGGTGTACACTAGGCTGGTGCACACTACCTCTACTGACAGGATGGGAGGAGTAGGTTCAGTAAAGAAAGGTCTTACCTGGGGATGAACAGCATCCTGGGGACTGAGCCCTGGGGCTCTAGCCTAGCTCTGGTCACAGCTTCCTGTTGGGCTATTTCCAGGCCAATGGTCCTGCAATGAGAAGGGCCCATGGAAACATCCCGGAGGGAAGCCAGAGTCGTCCCTCTTGCTTGACAGTCTCTGGCAGAGGCATTCCCAGCCCCTGAATGAGGATTCTCCTTAAAGCTGTCCCCATCCTACACACCGAGAGCCTCTGCCCAGTGTATTAGTAATAGGGGTGCTGTGGTCAGAATGTGCCCCCCAACACTCAAAGGCTGAGACCTAATCAACACCACCACAGGACTAAGAAGGGAGGAGAGAGGAGAGATGGCTCAGGGGTTGAGAGCACTGGCTGTTCTTACAAAGAACCAATTCCCAGCACCAGTATGGCAGCTCACAACCCGTGTTCAGTTCCCAGCACCCATCTGTCCTCTAACAACCATCTGTCATTCCAGTTCCAGGGGATTCAAAGCCTTCTGGCTTCCTCAGGCACTAGGCATGCACATAGTGCACA